>NC_057794.1:80120248-80136479 GCF_018294505.1 Triticum aestivum | reverse complement strand
TTAAAGCAAGTCACATGAAAAAATTGCATATGAGCCCATAGTTTTGTTATATTTGTGAAATACGTACATATTTGTACGTAAAAAAGGGCATACTCAAAACACGATACATACTACCTAAAAATTAGTATATATACTACCTAATCATTGTTATATACTACATACTACACGTATATACTCTCGGTTTCGATAGATACTACATACAACATACAAAACGCAAGTGGTGGTAACTACCACTGCTTGTAGGAAATATTTGTCATATATATATATATATATATATATATATATATAATACGTCATCGTCATTTTTGCAGAAAAGTCCCTTCGTTTTTTAGAAATCAACCCGCAGTCTATTTTTAGTGAGAATCTGAGTAAACGTTTCGTTTTTGCAAAAACGCCCCTGTATTCATTGGTATTCAACACGCGATCCTTCATTTATAGAAAAAAACGGAGTCCTCTTATCCATAGCGCCCGTTCTGTCGTTCGCCGGCGGCCGCTGTGGCTTGCGCGGGAGGATGGAGGACGCTCACCGGGGCGTGCGCGGCGGAGACGGCTTCTGTCGCGCGGCGAGGTGGAGCAAGGACGGTGGTTGTCGGGCTACATGAGGAGGTAAAGGCGGCCAAGGCAAGGAGGCATAGGCGTCGGCTAGCCAAGAGGCGGCCAGAGCAGAGGAGGATGGGAAGGCAAGGAGGCATGGGCGTCGGCTAGCCAAGGGGCGGACGAAGCAGAGGACGATGGGAGGCGGTCGACCATGGACGCATAGGTGCTCGCAAGCAGGGAGGAGCAGAGGCGACGACGGAGTGGCTCGGGCGCTCGCGCTCGCGCAGTGTCAGAGGTCAAGATTTCCACCACGAGAGAGTGGTCGGTGCTGGTGCTGGACCGCCATGGCCGCTAGCAGTGGTGGAGGAAGGATGACGCCATGGCCGCTGGTCCTGGTGGAGCAGGGGAGCCGGGGGATTCGGCGGCGCGCGGGGGGTCTGGCGATGTGGAACGGGGGGGATCCGCCGGCGACAGTGGTGGAGGGACGCCCGCCATGGCCGCCCGTGTCCTAGTTGAGCAGGGGCTTGGTGGCGCGGGAGAGCGGGCATACCGGCGGTGGGGAGCAGGGGGATCCGGCGACGGTGGGCGCGCAGGCGGCAGCGGCGGCGTATCCTGGGGTGGTCGTGTGGTATCCGGGTGGGGGATGAGGATGGATAAGAGCCGCGCTTTGGCGACGGGGCTCGCGGAAGAGAAAACTGACGAGCGGAATTTCTGGAGAGAACGCGTGTTAGCTTTTTTAGCGATCAGCTGACGTGTTGACCGGATTTTTTTTTCTCTTGTTTTGTACTAAGAAAAAGGGGTGCAGTTTGGATCTTCACGGACCGTAAACATCCAAGCCCATCACGGGGACATGTCAACGTGCACAAATGTGTTTTTGTTTGTTTCTCCCAACTACGTTGTCCAGTTTGGCGCTACATATTTTTGTTTTAACATTGAATTTAACTACCCCTCACGAATTCATATTAATTGGCTACCAGGAGACGAAAAATATATCAATCGATTTGGGATAATGACCATATCCCGAACTAAGTAAAAAAACACCCTTGGTCAGTTAATTGTTCTTTACATAGATCAATTGATTTGGGATCATGTCCCATGTCTTGAACTAAGTCCAAAAATCACTCCCTTAAAATATGCCCTTTTTTGCGGGGTATGTCATTTTTGTTATTAGTGTCCCACGTCCCGCAACCCAGTTTCTCGATCAGATAAACCACTATTCATGGCACCTGACATTTGCTCCATACCAAAGCACCTATAATGATTAGGATCCATTCAGCGAAAGAAGATTTCAAATCATGCATCGTGAATGATGAATTTCGTCATTCAATATATACCGCAAGTCTATGTCATAATTTTGAGTTACTCACATCAATATACTAATCTAGATACCCTCGACAATTTAGACATTGTCCCTCATCCGATTGTTTCGTTGGCCACAAACCAAATATGTGCTATATGTGCACGTGAATCAGATGTTGACAACTCTGGCAGCACCTTCAGACGTCATTGGAATGTCTTTCCTAAGTAAAAGTTTTGTGTCACATTACAAATTTAGAGCAGCGAGCCTTTGAAGCTTCGCCTTCCACCTTTTTTCTCACCTGTCATCTCATACAATTCTGTATTGTAACATTATATATTTTTGCTACACTCCCGTTGCAACACACGGGTATTTGTGCTAGTTCCATTAATCCATAATTTCCGATCTTGATCAAAGCTGATGTAATACTTTCAGAACTTCCTCGGGAAATTTGCGAACTTCTCGAAACCCTAGTGAAGATCCCTCCAAGAACTCAACACCACCGTGCGCAGGCCCCACGGTGGGCGCCAACTGTCGTGGAAACGTCACGGCAGATGTTCTAGTGTGAGGACTTAGTCGTGAGGCCAACACATCTATGCGGTAGCTTGAAGGGGTTGATCGGAATCGAGAAATGCAACATGCAAGACGAAGATTTAGACATCTTCGGGCCCCGGGAAATATCATCCGGTAACAACCCTACATGTTGTTTGTGGCTAGGTCTCATTATCGTCCTCAGGGAGTCGTCGTAACTCTGGCTCTCCTAATCGTGTCTAGACATAATGATTATTCAATCTCCCTCTTGGGGTGCCCTGCCCCTCCTTATATATGTTGAAGGGGCGGGTTACATGTAGAGTCCAACTCGGACTTAAGACTTAACTATTCTGTTTTCTCTCCATGGGCTTCTCTCCATGGGCTTTCTTTAACGTTTCGGGCTTCTTAACTGTTAATCCATAATCTGACTTACCATCTGGCTTAATTGTCTGGCTTAACTGTCTGGCTTAACTGTCCAGCTTAACTGTCCGGCTTAACTGTCTGACTTAACTGTCTGCTTAACTATCTGGCTCATATGACTGTGTCTGCCTGGTTACATGACTGTGTCTGTCGGGTTAAATGACTGCGTCTGTCGGGTTACATGACTGTGTCCGCCGGGTCACCAATGAAAACATCAACTCCTAGCCGGGTCATATCTTCAGTCGGGTCATACCGCGGGGTATATCCCCGACAGAAAGGCTCCCCCTGAAGATGTACATATAAATACTTTGCTTTTGAATGCAAATGCACATGGCAGGTTGTACTTGCGGAGCTCCTCTTCTACTTATGAAGACAATTCATCATGCATGAAATGACATAATGAAGATAATGACATGCATAATGAAAAATGGACGTCTGCAAAATGACTTCATGCGGAATTTATTGTCGCACATGCAGAATTTATCATCGCATCACATAGTGTCGAAAAAGGTAGCAGACGACCATCAAGTTTAAGTGTTACAACTCGAAACAAACCAAATGTTTCAAAAGCGAGAGTTGTAAGCACTTGGCAAAAGTAGCAAAAAGTAAAGCAACCACCCATATGAACCCGCTTGAAGACTATCAACTCGTATGCTTCTCCCCCTTTTGTCAGTAATGACCAAAAAGGTTTGAAGACATAGAGTTTCTACTCGTTCCCATGAGGTGCAGGCGAGGCAGCAGGGTCGTCGTTGAGGTACGGTGGTGCAGAAGAACTTGGTGCAATGTCGAGACGCGCTGAAGGTGGAGGTGGTGAAGTGGCATCATCTTGATCATCTATAACTCTGGCATTCACCGTGGCAGCTGAGGAAGAATAGTCAGAGTTTTCAAGGGAGGGAGTCCGAAGCAAGTGAGCATTCCTTGGAGGAGTGGAGTCAAACTTGAATCTTTCTGTGAAGCCATCATCTTGAAGATCTTCTTCAGCAGTGAGCAAGGTCAAACTCTTCCAAGACCTCCTACAAGTTTCATGTGTGACAAAGGCATTCTTGATGGTGAGATTGCGAATGCGATTGATGTCCACCAAGAGGCTTTGCATCTGACGCTTAAGCCAGTCATGATGCTTATCATGTTTCTGATGTAGCACAACGAGAAGCTCTCGGTCATTGAGAACACGAGATCGCTTCCGAGGCTTTTGGGCAATGGTGCTTCTAGTTGCGTCAGTTTGGGCGCGAGGGGCACATGTGTTACCAGCCAAGGGATAAACACGAGAGACTGCCTGAACTCCTTCAATGGGCTGGGTGAAGCTTTGATGATCAACATTGTGAAGATAATTTGGATCCTTAGCAGGCTCTGGGTAAATAGCTTCAACAGATAGATCAACCTCTGGCAAGAATACAAGATGATTGCGCACAGACGGCTGATAGTTGAAGGCAGAGTGAAGCTTGATAAGACACATTACCCATGGAGCATAGAACTTCAGACCAAAAATGTCGGAGCCAGATGCAGCCAACTGCCTGATGAAGAAGTCTTGAGCATTGAAGCTAATGCCATTGAAGATATAGAAAACAAAAGTCCGCATTGCTCCTTCAAGCTTTGCTGCAGATGAATGTCCTTTGACAGGCCATAGAGTCTTTCTGATGATATGATAAATGGTGCGGGGCAGATACTCTAGGTCTTCAACAAAGAATTCGGTTGGGTATTCAGGGTCGCGTGGCAAAGGCTTCATCATGCTCAGCATTTGACTCATGTTGAGTTCTGACTTCTGGAAAATGCTCTCCAAAGCATTCTGGTGTTGTTGACAACCTGGTTCATAGTAGTCACCAGGAGTGGGCAGGGCTGTGAGCTCAATGATGTCTTGAGCTTTAGCTTCATGATGAACATCTCCTGTCATCCACTCAAGGATCCAAGTCTTGAGATCCCTGTTGTATCCACGAATGAGGGTAGCATAGAATTGAAGCAGAAGTTCTTCATTCCAGTGTTCCTTGTCAGTCACAAACTTAAGCAGACCCGCATCACGGAAGCAGTCAAGGGCTTCTTCAAGGCATGGCAGTCCAGCAATGGCTTCACAATCAAGATGCATGTGAGGGAAGATGCGTCCCTGATTGTACAAGATGTATGAATAATAGCTTCGCCGCTGATAACTCCAGAATCGGTCCGAAGAGATTCTTGGCCTTGTGTAGGGGTTCTTGGCACTGTTGAAGAATGTGTTGTGTGCCTTGAATCCATTCAGATTAAAGGATCCTGGTGAAGTTGCAGTACCTGGAAACCATGGTATCCTTGGCTTTGGCTTCTGGACCTGAGGCATGTGCTCAACATGATAGGCAAACTGAGGTCCGGGAGCAGGCGGATGAACCAGGATTGGCCAGCGGACAGTAACAAGCTGTTCACGATCATATGCTTGCTCGATGGTGTGTGGCCTTGGAGGAGGTACAGGAGCAGAGGCATTGGCTTCAGGCGGCGGATTTTCTTCAGGTGCTGCATTGGCTTCAGGTGCATTCACTTCTGGCACCATATTAGCTTCAGGCGCCACATTAGCTTCAGCCATGACACCGTCATTGGATTCAGTGTTGATGTTGGTGGCCGCCTCAGTATTGGTAACCTCCACTTCAGGAGCTGGAGGATCGGACATGTTCTCCTCGAGAACAACTTCAGGGTTGGACGGGAGTGTAGCAACTCTTTCTTCATCATGTGGTTCTTCTTCTTCATCGGCTGATGCAGCCGGAATATCTTCAGCCGCTTTGACTTCAGATTCAGGAATGCTCACAGTAGGAGAGGCTTCAGGAAAGACTTCACGTGAGACGGATTGGCGCTCTTCTCCTTCGGGAACACTTGACAATGTGACCTGTGGCCTAGGTCCTCTGCGAAGCCTGCGAAATGCTGGCGACGCCTGTGGAGATGGAGTTGGTTGGGCCTCAAAGTCTTCACTGTCAATCACCAGAGTGGTGACCTGTGGTGGGGGAGTGACTGGTGTTTCTTCAACATGAGGGGATTCTTGAGGGTGATCAGCCCATGAGTCATCCTGAGCAATTGGTGTCAATGGACGATCAATGCTGACGAGTTCGTTGTTCGTGAGAATAGGCGACGATACTAAACTGTGCTCGATCTGAGGAAGGACTTCATCATCTTCAACATTGTCGTGAGGACCAATGTCTTCAGTTGTGGTGGGGTAAACAACTGGATTCTCTTCAGCTTCAGGAGCCTCTGTGGAAGCAGGCTCATGAACTACCAGACGACGTTTTCACGATGTTCAGACGCAGTACGAGCAACAGAAATTGGCTCGACAAGAAGGGGCTCTGTGAAAGCAGCCTGGTCTCTCTTCTTTGTTTTCCTTCTCTTGGTTGGGGAGCATCATCAGTGGTGGCTTTGGTCTTGCGCTTTCTGGCTTCGTCTTCAGCTGCTCTGGTTTTCTTGAATTCTGAAGCCACTGTGGGGACCTTAGGCTTCGAGCCTGTCATACTGGCTGGGAAGACAATGCGAGGTTCTTCCTTCCTTGATGCTTCTGGTTCTGGCACAGCTGGCTTCTTCTTCTTCGTCTTGGCAGCCATTCTGGGGTTGATGCCTGGTCGCCCCAAGGCCTTGCGCTTTTTAGCTTCATTGTAGCATTGAACACATTTTGCAGCAAGATTCTTCATGCGGTCTGAAAGTGCTAGTGATCGACTAGAGGGGGGGTGAATAGGCAATTTTTATGAAAGTCTTCAAAACATGGAAGTTTCAAAGACAAGCGATAGAAACAACCCTATTACCATGCAGCGGAAGGTAGACTACACTAAGCAAGCCATAGTCAAGTATCCAATGAACTGAAAGCACAAAGACTAATAGCGGCTAGGCAGTATAGATCAGGACAGAAGATAGTATGAAGCCAATCAGTACAAGCAGTCACACAGTGAAGACAAATAGATAATGCAAACATGCAATGACTTCACAAGGACCAATCTGCAAATAAAGAGATGGGAAGGATAGAATCAGTGGCTCGTTGAAGAAAATGATTTGTTGGACCAGTTCCAGTTGCTGTGACAACTGTACTTCTGGTTAGGGAGGCTGATATTCAACTCAGAAGACCGCTTCTTCACCTTATTCCCCTTGAGCTAAGGACACCTAGTCCTTGCCCAATTACTCTGGTAAGTCTTCAAGGTAGATTTCCAAACCTTCACAGACTTCGTTCACCGGCGATCCAAAATGACTCTTGGATGCTTAGAACGTGACGCCTAACTGGCTGGAGGATTCACAGTCCTCAAGTGTAATAAGTCTTTAGATCACACAGACAAGAAGAATTCAGTGATGCCTAACACTCTTTGGCTCTGGGTGTTTAGGGCTTTATCCTCGCAAGGATTTCTCTCTCAAAGGCTTCGAGGTGGGTTGCTCTCAAACGACAAAAGCCGTGCACTAACTCTGAGTAGCCAACCAATTTATGGTGTAGGGGGTGGGCTATTTATAGCCACTAGGCAACCCGACCTGATTTGTCCGAAATGACCCTGGGTCACTAAGGCCCTGACACGTGTTCCAACGGTCAGATTTCAAACACACACGGCAACTTTACTTGAGCTACAAGCAAAGCTGACTTATCTAGCTCTGGATAAGATTTGCTCTCATTATCTTCGCTCGAAGACATAGGATATTGTTAAGCATCACTTCAGTCATTCTGACTGGTTCACTTGGACCCCACTTAACAGTACGGTGGTCCCTATGACTCAACAAAGAAGAAAAAAGAACGACGAAACAACTAAGTCTTCGTGCTCCACAGTCTTCACGCAATGTCTTCCCTTGTCATAGTCTTCAATGTGAATGCCTTCACATACCACCTTTGACTTCAATGTCTTCATACATTTTGAGTAGGGGTCATCTCCAGTAGGAAAACCGAATCAATGAGGGACTTCTACCTGTGTTATCTTGCAATTCTCACAAACACATTAGTCCCTCAACTAGGTTTGTCGTCAATACTCCAAAACCAACTAGGGGTGGCACTAGTTCTCCCGAAGTTACTCTTTAGTTCCCCACTTAAATCTCGGGATGAGATTTCTTGTAGTGGAGGAGATTTGTGACGCCCTAATACTCAAGCTACAGTGAACCTTTGCTAATGATGCCATGTCACCTCGGTTACCGTTGATAAACTCGCGTTGGTTTGAATCCTAGTTCAAATTTCAAATTTAAAATAAAGTCAAAAAATAAAGTTTTCAAATCAAAACCAAAATGTTCGTTGGGTTGCAAATATTCACTGGATAATTATCATGTGCCAACCAACATCATTTGGCTCTCCCTTTAATCCCTAGGGCAATATAAAGTGGCCCAGTAGCATATTAATTGACCTATTCAATTTCTAAAAATGCTTGAACAATTCCATTGGCTCTAAAACTTTTTATGCAACACCACAATGTTGTTCTTGAATTGTGTGCGAGATTTCATGTTTGACTAAATTCATTTTTGTGACTCAAATTAATACGAAACAACAGCTACCTTAAATACATAAAGTGAAACTAGAAAATGCCTTGCCTCATTACTGTGTGTCTGGGCCCTAGTGGCCACAGAGCACTTTCGGCCCAACCCATACCCCACTTGCCCCCATCTCCAGCTACAGAAGCAGGGGTGGGCGTGGCGCTCATCCACTGGCGCCATTGCCGGCGACACACACGCGCCGGCCATCTGTCGTCTCCCTCGTGCCATAAGAATGGCCCCCAAACCCTAGCATCTCCACTCTCGCTCGCTTTCCCACTTGATCTGGCGCCCGTACCGCCGCCGCCGCCGTGACTGTTGCGGTCTCACAGACACCAGCCACCGCTCGCCGCACCTGTATGTCCAGAAGACGCATCGGCTTCGTCTACATCTTCGGCGCCACTGGATCGAGGCCGAGGGGCGCTAGCGACGCCATCCGCGTCGATCCCCTTCGACCGATGCCGCCCCTGCCTCGACGTCCACTCCTCGACTCCGACCACCCCGGCTCCCCTGAGCCCCCTACACACCTCGCGGTGAGCCTCCACTCCCGCCCCCTCTGCTAGGTAGCTTCCGCGCGCCCCTAGCACCGTTTCTGCCATTGTCGTGAGATCATCGCCGTCGCTCGCGTCGCCACCGTAGCCACAATCCCCGTAGCTCACGTTCGAACCCCGCAGCGAACTCCTCATGCTCCCAGGAGTCGAATGCACGCACACGCGCGCCTGCCCAAGCCCCATGGCCATGGATCCGTTGACGCCCGAACACCGGCGCCGCCATCATGGATGTCATGCTCGACTCCGGCCGCCCCCGCTCGTTCCGGCGGGCTGCCCGGTCCCGCTCACCACTGCTGCTGCTGCCCGCCTCTGCCGGAGGCCCGTGCTGCTTCGCTCGGCTAGCTGCTGCTGCGTTCCATCGCAGTCGTCATGCCGTTGCTCGCCGATGGCCGCTTCGCCTGCCCTGCTCACCCCGCTTGTCCCTCCTCTTGCCGCAGGCCTCACCACGCCCCTGCTTTGCCTTGCGGCAACCCGCACCCGCTACCGCACGATGCTTGTCGCTCCTGCCTCGCGCCGCGGGCCTCTGCCACGCGCGGGCGCCCGCGGCCTTCCCTGCTCGCCCCGCGCGCGTCTAGCCGCTTGCCGCGCCCGCCTCCCATGCCTGCTGCTGTGCTGATGCAGCTGCTGCCGTCGTCAGGCCCTTTAGCCGCTGGCGACGCCGCGTGCGGGCCTCGTCCCGCCTCGCCTCCGGCTGCTGCCCTTGCGTGCCCCGCGCCGGCTGCGCGCCTGCATGCACCCTCCCGCGCTTGGCCGCTGTCAGGACCCTGATTCTAAGTCACACTGATCTAGCCTGTAACACCTCATATCACTTTGCGGCCTCACGCACGGTATTCCCACAGGTGTCGCCTTACCTTGGCCCGGGACCGTTTGCGCCTTTTGGCTCACGTATATGATAGTGTCGCTAGCATCCATATGACAGAGAACCCGAGCCGACATGACTAGTCATGAACTCAAAGTGGCACTAACTTACGGGGAAAGGCATACATGAATCAACATCGAGCATGTTGGTCAGCAGCGTGTGACTCCGGGCTATAGCAACTGGGCTAACAGGACTCCGGTAACCCGGGCTGTAGCAGGCTAGCAGGACTCCGGATGTCACCGCGTGACATTTCCCCAAAGGGACAGACACAGGAATGAAGTGAATCACATGCCGGCCAGTCTAAGTGTTCCGGAGCAGTAGTGCTGGGCTAGCAGGACTCCGGTGAACCGGGCTGTAGCGGACTACTATGGCTCATGGAAGCGCAAGACTACATTTCCCCATAGGAGAGGCTACCAAGGATAAACAACTAGGTTGTCGGATCCCACACATACCAAGCATTTCAATCATACACACAATATGCTCAATATGTGTAAATACAACATGGCATCACAACAAAACTCTACGACTCAAAGTATTTATTCATTAGGCTCCGAGGAGCGAGATATTACAAACATGGGTCTCATGACCCAACATACAGAGCATACAATCAATAAGCACATGCGGAAGCTTAACTTGTCTGAGTACAGACAACTAAAAATGAAGAAGGCTGAGAAGCCTGACTATCTACAAGACACTACCAATGGTACAAGATCGTAGCTGAGGTAACGAGCTAAACGTCGAAGTCCATGCGGAACTACTAGTGAGACTAGAAGTCTCTCTGCAAAAACATAAATTAAGCAAACGTGAGTACAAATGTACTCAGCAAGACTTACATCAGAACTAACTACATATGTATCATTATCAACAAAGGGATGGTGGGGTTTAACTGCAGCAAGCCAGCTTTGACTTGGTGGCTATCCTGAACTACGACTGCAAGTAACTCTTTTGCGGTGGCGCACACGAGTCCACATATTCACCATATCAATACACCACTATGGATTCGCTCCCGTCTCCCTACGAGAACGCCATCCATAGCACTCATTCTTATCTTGCACATTTTAGAGTATCCACTTTCACTTGTCTATGAACTATGCAAGGGGTCCAAGTTTCCATATCCGAGGAATCCGGCTATTCGAATAGATAATGATAACCCTGCAGGGGTGTACTTCTTCACACACGCTCTCGCCACTTACCACCATGTACACGTCGTGTATCTCGGCAACCTTCAAGTGGAAGCCTGGTGAGGGAGTCGGCCACGACCTGGCTAATCACACAAGTCTCTCGTCCAGGTTTATCGCCTATTCGGGTTCCATCCGCAAGGAGATCTGGCCGGGGTGTCGCTCACGGCCCCAAACGATGTGTACAGGGTTCCCAAGCCCACCATCCGGGTGCCACTTGGTACATCGGGCCACTGTGCCTAGTCTGTCCCAAGCCCACCTGTACTGGGTGCCACTTGGTAGACTACTAACACTACCTACAAACACCAAAAACTAGTTGCAACTCCTGGACAGAGATCGAGTTGATTAATAAGTCAAGAGAGCTTGGAGCGCCCGGAGCCCAATGTGTGGTAGTAACTGTTCATGGATCAGAAACACAAAACTCAGTTCCTGAGGACGACTGCAATGAGACAACCCACCATGTACTCCTACATGGCCTCTCACCGCTACCTTTACCAAATCGTCTTCACACACTTAGCTCTCAACAGTAGGACATGTTCACAACTTTCCAATTCATCCCCGATGAATCAGACCTGACACAACTCTAAGCAATAGCAGGCATGACAAACAAGCATGAATGAGTAGGCACATCAGGGCTCAAACAACTCCTACTCATGCTAGTGGGTTTCATCTATTTACTGTGGCAATGACAGGTCATGCAGAGGAAAGGGGTTCAACTACCGCAGTATGTAATAGTTGAAACGTTGTTGTCCTAATGCAGTAAAAGAGAGCAGGAGCGAGAGAGTGGGATTGTATCAGAATGAACAAGGGGTTTTTGCTTGCCTGACACTTCCGAAGATAGTATAGCTCTTCATCGGTGTCATCGATCACATCACCGGAACATACGTCTACCGAAGGGGAACAACCACCGGCAAACACAAAAGAAACAACATTCACTACAATGCACAATCAAATGAATGACATGTCATGTTAAGGAACTGAATTCACCTAATGCAATATCTAGCCAAGTTAATTGAAGTGGAACTCAAACAAGATCTAATTCCAACTCCAAATGTGATTTCATAAATTGCCCTAATCATCATTTATCCTATTCATTGAGGGCAACTTGTTTAAACATGCATGAGCATGCATAAACAGATTCTTCATATTTTTCTGATCATTTTTCATATATAAATTATTTGATTTGGAGTTACGGTTGAATTTCTATGATTTTTAGAAGTTTAGGACATTTTCTGAATTAATAAATCATTTCTGATTTATTTAAAATTCCAGAAAATAAATACGGCATCAGCCTGACATCATCATGACGTCAGCAGGTCAACGGGGCACCGTCCAGGTCAAACATGACGTGTGGGGTCCACACGTCAGTGACTACCTAACTAACCTAAGTTTAATTAGAGCTTGGGCCCACATGTCAGTGTCTAATCTACTTGACTAAGTTAATTAACACTAACTAAACCTAACACTAATTAAACAGGGGGCCTGGGCCCACACGTCGGTGGGTCAGGGGAAAGTCAAACCCTAGTAAAAACGGGGTTAACCCCGTCGGAGTTGACCCGCGGCTCGTCACCGGCGACCTCACAGAGCGGCGGAGGCGCTCGGAATTCACTGTCCGGCGTCCTCTTGACCCGCGGTTTGGCTCTACGGGCTGTTGGGCGTGCGCCGCGTCCAGGGAAACACACGAGAGGGGGCGGGGTGGTCGCAGTCGACGGCACCGACGAGCAGAGCGGCGCCGGAGTTCGGACGTCGACGGATTCGACGTCGCAGGGCACGACAGGAGCAACATATGGCCGCAATGGCCCCGTGGTGATGCGCTGAGCGCGGTGATGCGCTCGCTTTCGAACTCAGGTGAAAGTGGCCTCGGCAGTGAGGAGCTCAAGCGGCAGCGCGTGCGGGCGAGCGCGGTGTGGCGGCTACGGCGTGCAGCAGAGCAAACATGAAGGGGGAGAAGGAGCAGGAGCTCACGGCGAGTGCAGAGGGCGTCGAAACGGGCTCGGGAAAGGATTGGAGTTGGCGGGGCGGCGAAGTCGATCTCGCCGTTGGGAGGTTGAAGACGAGCCCAATGAGGACGTTCGGGGCTTCTAGCGGGGCGTGGCTTGGTGAGGGGGTCGAGGACGAAGTGGTGGAGCTTCTGGGCTGCTCGGGAGGACAAGGAAGAGGCGTTGGCCGCGGTGGTGCTCGTCGGCGGCGGCGGCAGCTCCCGGACTGTGGGCGAGGGAGAGAGACAGGGAAGGGGAAAGAGCACGGGCAGAGTGGGGAGAGGTGCAGGGGAAGCAGGAGACCGCGTGGCGCTCGGGGCTGGCTCCAGAAGCGGCGGAAGCAGGAGGTGGAGCTCGGGCGCACGCGCGTCGACACGGCGTCGTCCTCCTGGCAGGAGCTAGGAGATGACTGGCAACGTGGGCTGGGCCGCCTGGCTTTGCCCAGTTGGGCTGCTACAGTGGTGGGCTGTGCAGGTAAGTGCTTTGTCTTTTTCTATTTTCTGTTTTTTCTGTTTTGTTTTAATTATTTTGCCACTGATTCAAATTGAAAGTAAATCAAAGGAGGGCAAAACCTTCAGAATATCTGTATGTTGCCATTATGGACTTTTTCAAAGGCACATAAATAATTTCAGGGCCTTTTGAAATATATTCTATATAAAATGAATATAATCCAAAAGTCAAATACTTATTGATTTAATTTCAAAGGCCCAAAATAAATATCCCTGAGACTCCAAAAATATTAATTTGAGTTTTACTTCTTCCCAATATTTTTATAGCTTAATAGGAACATTTTCTTGGGTTTGTTTGAAGCAATTTTTAATGTTGATCATTTTTTAGAAATGATCTCTGAGGCTTTCCACTTTCCCCAATTCACATTTAAAAGGAATTTAAACATGATGCATGGATGCCACTCATTGATGCAACTAATTACAAAGCAGAAATCTAGGGCTGTGACAGCCGCGCCCGCACCACGCTGTTGCCCACCGTTGCTCTGCCTGTACTACTGCTAGTATTGTAGCTAGTGCTAGCTAGCTTTTCTAAATCTAAGTTGACTAGCCCTCTAGACAGTCCCTAAACTACAGCAAAACAACTACTAACAGGCCAAAAAAATATGAGTTGAAAGTATACATGACAAACTCCATTTTATCCCACTGGACTAAATCCTTTTGATGAATAGATCAAATTCTACAAAAATCACAAAATGACATATTATGTTAATAACTCCTATCCTACTAACCTGTGTGTGCTTTGTGCTTTGTGTGTGTCTGTGTGAAGGGCTATGTAGGTGCGCGCCGTGCATGTGGCTGGCTGGTATAATAATGCATGCTTAGATTAGTATTACTAGGTAGTATTAATTAGTGCTAGGTTAGTCTAGTAGTAGATGACATGTAGGCCCCATTAAATAATTTAGGTTCATTTAATTGTTTAGGTAAATAGTCTATGACATGTGGGCCACACCTACCCTTTTTGACTAGTCAATTTGACTTGGTCAATTTTGGTTTAAACTAAATGTAAAATTTCAAAAATTCAATTAAATTTTGAAAAATTATATAAAATAATCTATAACTCGGATGAAAATGTTTTCTACATGAAAGTTGCTCAGAACGACGAGACGAATCCGAATGCGCGGTCCATTTACCTATCAGATGCCTCTAACTATCTAAACATGGAACATTCCCCCTCCGGTTATCTGTCTGATACAGGTCCGGAACCGGGAACTCCTTCCCGGTTGAATTCCCCCTTCAACTATAACGTCTAGGATCGCGTTAGAACACGTCTAGCTATGCCTGTTGTCCTGTTATGCACTTGTTTGCTATGTATTTATTGTTTCTCCCCCCTCTTCTCTTCGGTAGACCCCGTGGCGGCTACCGATGCCGCTGTGATCGACTACATCACCGACGACCCCTCCTTCTTGTCTGAGCAACCAGGCAAGCCCCCCCTTTGATCATCCCGATATCGCCCATTCTATTCTCTCATGCTTGCATTAGATTTTGCTACTGTTATTGTTTTCTCCTATTCTGATGCATAGCCTGCTTTTGTAACCTGCTTATTGTTACCTTACATGCTTATCCTAAACTACCTAGTATAGGTTGGTTAGTGATCCATCAGTGACCCCCACCTTGTCCTTGTTGCCCCGCTTTATGTTCGATGACTCGATCAACGTGATCGAAAACTAGGCCCCGGCACCGCACATCACTTTCCCCTTTTGTTGCTCGACTCTGCAGAGTTACCATCGAGTGCCGAGGGTGGAACCTCATACATCACTCCTGATGAGATCTCTGTAGTGTAGCTATCCGGTCATGGTCATCGAGGGTGATTTCCTCCTTAACCACTTCCGATACAGCTCTGTCGTGCCACCCCTCAAGTGTGAACCTCGAGGGTGGATCCTCTTACGTTCACCTTGATGATTACATCGAGTGGAATTCACCGGGGGTGATTCCTCGGGTTTTCCCTTTGGTGTTAGACACACAGTTACTATGGTTACTATAACTTCACACTGAACCATGTTACTAAAGACGGGTCGGCCCTGAGGGGTACCCGCGCGAGCTTAATAGCGAGTGATGTGGAGTCGGGTTGACCTGGAAGGTGCCCGCGAGATACTTACGAGGCGTGGCCGGCAATTCTTAGCCCTTGCCGCAAGTACTCGAGACGGGGCGACGGTGTCACATATTTCGTGAGTCTCTGCTCGTGACCGCACTACCAACGCACTAACGGTTTGGAAATTTGTTCCGAGGGGCCTCTGGCCTGATAGCACTAACCATCACGTGGGCATAGTATGGGTGTTCTGCGTCGTATACATCAGCCGAAGCTTAATAGACGTCAGCGACTGAGCGGCGCGCGCCGGGTTGGACTGTGTAAGCACCTGCCTTTTTGAAGGAGGTAGCTAGGTCTACTCACAGGCCGCCCATGCAACGTGCAGGAGTTCCCGGGGAGATGGCCCATGACCCCTGGGGGCATAGGTCTAGTCCGGCGTGTTGACCTCTCTATTAAGCCTAGGTCGGGTTGCGGCGTATTGTTTGGACGAGGCCGGGCATTGATGGGGAACGTAGTAATTTCAAAATTTTCCTACGCACATGCAAGATCATGGTGATGCATAGCAACGAGGGGAGAGTGTGATCTACGTACCCTTGTAGATCGACAACGGAAGCGTTTGGTTGATGTAGTCGTACGTCTTCACGGCCCGACCGATCAAGCACCGAAACTACGGCACCTCCGAGTTTTAGCACACGTTCAGCTTGATGACGATCCCCAGACTCCGATCCAGCAAAGTGTCGGGGAAGAGTTCCGTCAGCACGACGGCGTGGTGACGATCTTGATGTACTACTGTCGCAGGGCTTCGCCTAAGCACCACTACAATATTATCGAGGACTATGATGGCTGGGGCCGCCACACTCGGCTAAGAATAAGATCACGTGGATCAACTTGTGTATCTTTGGGGTTCCCCTGCCTCAGTA
>NC_057794.1:80110712-80120011 GCF_018294505.1 Triticum aestivum | reverse complement strand
CCGGCCTAGGAGAGGCGCGCCAGGAGAGTCCTACTCCCTCTGGGAGTAGGATTCCCCCCCAATCCTAGTTGGAATAGGATTCGCCGAGGGGGGAAAAGAGAGAGGGTGGCCGGCCCCCTCTCCTTGTTCTATTCGGACCAAGGGAGGGGAGGGGCGCGCGGCCCACTTTGGGCAGCCCCTTCTCTTTTCCACTAAGGCCCACTATGGCCCATATAGCTCCCGGGGGGTTCCGGTAACCTCCCGGTACTCCGGTAAAATCCCAATTTCACCCGGAACACTTCCGATATCCAAACACAGGCTTCCAATATATCAATCTTTATGTCTTGACCATTTCGAGACTTCTCGTCATGTCCGTGATCACATCCGGGACTCCGAACAAACTTCGGTACATCAAAATGCATAAACTCATAATATAACTGTCATCGTAACCTTAAGCGTGCGGACCCTACGGGTTCGAGAACAATGTAGACATGACCGAGACACGTCTCCGGTCAATAACCAATAGCGGAACCTGGATGCTCATATTGGCTCCTACATATTCTACGAAGATCTTTATCGGTCAGACCGCATAACAACATACGTTGTTCCCTTTGTCATCGGTATGTTACTTGCCCGAGATTCGATCGTCGGTATTCCAATACCTAGTTCAATCTCATTACCGGCAAGTCTCTTTACTCGTTCTGTAATACATCATCCCGCAACTAACTTATTAGTTGCAATGCTTGAAAGGCTTAAGTGATGTACATTACCGAGAGGGCCCAGAGATACCTCTCCGACAATCGGAGTGAAAAATCCTAATCTCGAAATACGCCAACCCAACATGTACCTTTGGAGACACCTGTAGAGCTCCTTTATAATCACCCAATTACGTTGTGACGTTTGGTAGCACACAAAGTGTTCCTCCGGCAAACGGGAGTTGCATAATCTCATAGTCATAGGAACATGTATAAGTCATGAAGAAAGCAATAGCAACATACTAAATGATCGGGTGCTAAGCTAATGGAATGGGTCATGTCAATCAGATCATTCACTTAATGATGTGATCCCGTTAATCAAATAACAACTCATTGTTCATGGTTAGGAAACATAACCATCTTTGATTAACGAGCTAGTCAAGTAGAGGCATACTAGTGACACTTTGTTTGTCTATGTATTCACACATGTATTATGTTTCCGGTTAATACAATTCTAGCATGAATAATAAACATTTATCATGATATAAGGAGATAAATAATAGCTTTATTATTGCCTCTAGGGCATATTTCCTTCAGTCTCCCACTTGCACTAGAGTCAATAATCTAGATTACACAGTAATGATTCTAACACCCATAGAGCCTTGGTGCTGATCATGTTTTGCTCGTGGAAGAGGCTTAGTCAACGGGTCTGCAACATTCAGATCCGTATGTATCTTGCAAATCTCTATGTCTCCCACCTGGACTAGATCCCGGATGGAATTGAAGCGTCTCTTGATGTGCTTGGTTCTCTTGTGAAATCTGGATTCCTTTGCCAAGGCAATTGCACCAGTATTGTCACAAAAGATTTTCATTGGACCCGATGCACTAGGTATGACACCTAGATCGGATATGAACTCCTTCATCCAGACTCCTTCATTTGCTGCTTCTGAAGCAGCTATGTACTGCGCTTCACATGTAGATCCCGCTACAACGCTTTGTTTAGAACTGCACCAACTGACAGCTCCACCGTTTAATGTAAACATGTATCCGGTTTGCGATTTAGAATCGTCCGGATCAGTGTCAAAGCTTGCATCAACGTAACCTTTTACGATGAGCTCTTTGTCACCTCCATATATGAGAAACATATCCTTAGTCCTTTTCAGGTATTTCAGGATGTTCTTGACCGCTGTCTAGTGATCCACTCCTGGATTACTATGGTAACTCCCTGCTAGACTTATAGCAAGGCACACATCAGGTCTGGTACACAGCATTGCATACATGATAGAGCCTATGGCTGAAGCATAGGGAACATCTTTCATATTCTCTCTATTTTCTGCAGTGGTCGGGCATTGAGTCTTACTCAACTTCACACCTTGTAACACAGGCAAGAACCCTTTCTTTGCTTGATCCATTTTGAACTTCTTCAAAACTTTGTCAAGGTATGTGGTTTGTGAAAGTCCAATTAAGCGTCTTGATCTATCTCTATAGATTTTAATGCCTAATATGTAAGCAGCATCACCGAGGTCTTTCATTGAAAAACTCTTATTCAAGTATCCCTTTATGCTATCCAGAAATTCTACATCATTTCTAATTAGTAATATGTCATCCACATATAATATCAGAAATGCTACAGAGCTCCCGCTCACTTTCTTGTAAATACAGGCTTCTCCAAAGGTCTGTAAAAAACCAAATGCTTTGATCACACTATCAAAACGTTTATTCCAACTCCGAGAGGCTTGCACCAGTCCATAAATGGATCGCTGGAGCTTGCACACTTTGTTAGCTCCCTTTGGATCGACAAAACCTTCTGGTTGCATCATATACAACTCTTCTTCCAGAAATCCATTCAGGAATGCAGTTTTGACATCCATCTGCCATATTTCATAATCATAAAATGCGGTAATTGCTAACATGATTCGGACAGACTTAAGCATCGCTATGGGTGAGAAGGTCTCATCGTAGTCAATCCCTTGAACTTGCCGAAAACCTTTTGTGACAAGTCGAGCTTTGTAGACAGTAATATTACCGTCAGCGTCACTCTTCTTCTTGAAGATCCATTTATTCTCAATTGCTTGCCGATCATCGGGCAAGTCAACCAAAGTCCACACTTTGTTCTCATACATGTATCCCATCTCAGATTTCATGGCTTCAAGCCATTTTGCGGAATCTGGGCTCACCATCGCTTCTTCATAGTTCGTAGGTTCATCATGATCTAGTAGCATGACTTGCAGAACAGGATTACCGTACCACTCTGGCGTGGATCTTACTCTGGTTGATCTACGAGGTTCAGTAGTATCTTGTTCTGAAGTTTAATGATCATCATCATTAGCTTCCTCACTCACTGGTGCAGGTGTCACAGAAACAGTTTTCTATGATGCACTACTTTCCAATAAGGGAGCAGGTACAGTTACCTTGTCAAGTTCTACTTTCCTCCCACTCACTTCTTTCAAGAGAAACTCCTTCCCTAGAAAGTTTCCGAACTTAGCAACAAAAGTCTTGCCTTCGGATCTGTGATAGAAGGTGTATCCAATAGTCTCCTTTGGATATCCTATGAAGACACATTTCTCCGATTTGGGTTCGAGCTTATCAGGTTGAAGCTTTTTCACATAAGCATCGCAGTCCCAAACTTTCAGAAATGACAACTTTGGTTTCTCGCCAAACCACAGTTCATAAGGCGTCGTCTCAATGGATTTTGATGGTGCCCTATTTAACGTGAATGCGGCCGTCTCTAGAGCATATCCCCAAAATGATAGCGGTAAATCAGTAAGGACATCATAGATCGCACCATATCTAGTAAAGTACGATTACGACGTTCGGACACACCATTGCGCTGTGGTGTTCCGGGTGGCGTGAGTTGCGAAACTATTCCGCATTGTTTCAAATGTACACCAAACTCGTAACTCAAATATTCTCCTCCACGATCAGATCGTAGAAATTTTATTTTCTTGTTACGATGATTTTCAACTTCACTCTGAAATTCTTTAAACTTTTCAAACGTTTCAGACTTATGTTTCATTAAGTAGATATACCCATATCTGCTTAAGTCATCTGTGAAGGTGAGAAAATAACGATATCCACCACGAGCCTCAATATTCATCGGGCCACATACATCTGTATGTATGATTTCCAACAAATCTGTTGCTCTCTCCATAGTACCGGAGAACGGTGTTTTAGTCATCTTGCCCATGAGGCACGGTTCACAAGTACCAAGTGATTCATAATCAAGTGGTTCCAAAAGTCCATCAGTATGGAGTTTCTTCATGCGCTTTACACCGATATGACCTAAATGGCAGTGCCACAAATAAGTTGCACTATCATTATCAACTCTGCATCTTTTGGCTTCAACACTATGAATATGTGTGTCACTACTACCAAGATTTAATAAAAATAGACCACTCTATAAGGGTGCATGACCATAAAAGATATTACTCATATAAATAGAACAACCATTATTCTCAGATTTAAATGAATAACCGTCTCGCATCAAACAAGATCCAGATATAATGTTCATGCTTAACGCTGGCACCAAATAACAATTATTTAGGTCTAATATTAATCCCGAAGGTAGATGTAGAGGTAGCGTGCCGACTGCGATCACATCGACTTTGGAACCGTTTCCCACGCGCATCGTCACCTCGTCCTTAGCCAATCTTCGCTTAATCCGTAGTCCCTGTTTCGAGTTGCAAATATTAGCAACAGAACCAGTATCAAATACCCAGGTGCTACTGTGAGCATTAGTAAGGTACACATCAATAACATGTATATCATATATACCTTTGTTCACCTTGCCATCCTTCTTATCCACCAAATACTTGGGGCAGTTCCGCTTCCAGTGACCAGTCTGCTTGCAGTAGAAGCACTCAGTTTCAGGCTTAGGTCCAGGTTTGAGTTTCTTCTCTTGAGTAGCAACTTGCTTGCCGTTCTTTTTGAAGTTCCCCTTCTTCTTCCCTTTGCCCTTTTTCTTGAAACTAGTGGTCTTGTTGACCATCAACACTTGATGCTCCTTCTTGATTTCTACCTCCACAGCTTTCAGCATTGCGAAGAGCTCGGGAATAGTCTTACTCATCCCTTGCATATTATAGTTCATCACGAAGCTCTTGTAGCTTGGTGGCAGTGATTGGAGAATTCTGTCAATGACGCAATCATCTGGAAGATTAACTCCCAATTGAATCAAGTGATTATTATACCCAGACATTTTGAGTATATGCTCACTGACAGAACTGTTCTCCTCCATCTTGCAGCTATAGAACTAATTGGAGACTTCATATCTCTCAATCCGGGCATTTGCTTGAAATATTAACTTCAACTCCTGAAACATCTCATATGCTCCATGACGTTCAAAACGTCGTTGAAGTCCAGCCGTAAAGCATGGCACACTGAACTATTGAGTAGTCATTAGCTTTGCTCTGCCAGACGTTCATAACATCCGGCGTTGCGCCAGCAGCAGGCCTGGCACCCAGCGGTGCTTCCAGGACGTAATTCTTCTGTGCAGCAATGAGGATAATCCTCAAGTTACGGACCCAGTCCGTGTAATTGCTACCATCATCTTTCAACTTTGCTTTCTCAAGGAAAGCATTAAAATTCAAGGAACAACAGCACGAGCCATCTATCTACAAACAAGCATAAACAAGCAAGATACTTATCAGGTACTAAGTTTCATGATAAATTTAAGTTCAGTTAATTTACTTAAAGAACTCCCACTTAGATAGACATCCCTCTAATCCTCTAAGTGATTACGTGATCCAAATCAACTAAACCATGTCCGATCATCACGTGAGATGGAGTAGTTTCATTGGTGAACATCACTATGTTGATCATATCTACTATATGATTCACGCTCGACCTTTCGGTCTCCGTGTTCCGAGGCCATATCTGTATATGCTTGGCTCGTCAAGTTTAACCTGAGTATTCCGCGTGTGCAACTGTTTTGCACCCGTTGTATTTGAACGTAGATCCTATCACACCCGATCATCACCTGGTGTCTCAGCACGAAGAACTTTCGCAACAGTGCATACTCAGGGAGAACACTTCTTGATAATTAGTGAGAGATCATCTTATAATGCTACCGTCAATCAAAGCAAGATAAGATGCATAAAAGATAAACATCACATGCACTCAATAAAATGATATGATATGGCCATCATCATCTTGTGCTTGTGATCTCCATCTCCGAAGCACCGTCGTGATCACCATCGTCACCGGCGTGACACCTTGATCTCCATCGTAGCATCGTTGTCACCTCACCAAGCTTGTGCTTCCACGACTATCGCTACCGTTTAGTGATAAAGTAAAGCATTACATCGTGATTGCATTGCATACAATAAAGCGACAACCATATGGCTCCTGCCTGTTGCCAATAACTTGGTTACAAAACATGATCATCTCATACAATAAAAATCAGCATCATGTCTTGACCATATCACATCACAACATGCCCTGCAAAAACAAGTTAGACGTCCTCTACTTTTTTGTTGCAAGTTTTACGTGGCTGCTACGGGCTTAAGCAAGAACCAATCTTACCTACGCATCAAAACCACAACGATAGTTTGTCAAGTTGGTGCTGTTTTAACCTTCGGAAGGACCGGGCGTAGCCACACTCGATTCAACTAAAGTTGGAGAAACTGTCACCCGCAAGCCACCTATGTGCAAAGCACGTCGGGAGAATCGGTCTCGCGTAAGCGTACACATAATGTCGGTCCGGGCCACTTCGTCCAACAATACCGCCGAACCAAAGTATGACATGCTGGTAAGCAGTATGACTTATATCGCCCACAACTCACTTGTGTTCTACTCGTGCATATAACATCAACATATAAAACCTAGGCTCGGATGCCACTGATGGGGAACATAGTGATTTCAAAATTTTCCTACGCACACGCAAGATCATGGTGATGCATAGCAACGAGGGGAGAGTGTGATCTACGTACCCTTGTAGATCAACAACAGAAGCGTTTGGTTGATGTAGTCGTACGTCTTCACGGCCCGACCGATCAAGCACCGAAACTATGGCACCTCCGAGTTTTAGCACACGTTCAGCTCGATGACGATCCCCGGACTCCGATCCAGCAAAGTGTCGGGGAAGAGTTCCGTCAGCACGACGGCGTGGTGACGATCTTGATGTACTACTGTCGCAGGGCTTCTCCTAAGCACTGCTACAATATTATCGAGGACTATGGTGGCTGGGGCCGCCGCACACGGCTAAGAATAAGATCACGTGGATCAACTTGTGTGTCTCTGGGGTTCCCCTGCCTCAGTATATAAAGGACCAAAGGGGGGGGGGTTCGGCCGGCCTAGGAGAGGCGCGCCAGGAGAGTCCTACTCCCTCTGGGAGTAGGATTCCCCCCCCCCAATCCTAGTTGGAATAGGATTCGCCGAGGGAGGAAAAGAGAGAGGGTGGCCGGCCCCCTCTCCTTGTCCTATTCGGACCAATGGCGGGGAGGGGCGCGCGGCCCACTTTGGGCAGCCCCTTCTCTTTTCCACTAAGGCCCACTATGGCCCATATAGCTCCCGAGGGGTTCCGGTAACCTCCCGATACTCCGGTAAAATCCCGATTTCACCCGGAACACTTCCGATATCCAAACATAGGCTTCCCATATATCAATCTTTATGTCTCGACCATTTCGAGACTCCTCGTCATGTCCGTGATCACATCCGGGACTCCGAACAAACTTCGGTACATCAAAATGCATAAACTCATAATATAACTGTCATCGTAACCTTAAGCGTGCGGACCCTACGGGTTCGAGAACAATGTATACATGACCGAGACACGTCTCCGGTCAATAACCAATAGCGGAACCTAGATTCTCATATTGGCTCCTACATATTCTACGAAGATCTTTATCGGTCAGACCGCATAACAACATACATTGTTCCCTTTGTCATCGGTATGTTACTTGCCCGAGATTCGATCGTCGGTATTCCAATACCTAGTTCAATCTCGTTACCGGCAAGTCTCTTTACTCGTTCTGTAATACATCATCCCGCAACTAACTCATTAGTTGCAATGCTTGCAAGGCTTAAGTGATGTGCATTACCGAGAGGGCCGAGAGATACCTCTCCGACGATAGGAGTGACAAATCCTAATCTCGAAATACGCCAACCCAACATGTACCTTTGGAGACACCTATAGAGCTCCTTTATAATCACCCAGTTACGTTGTGACGTTTGGTAGCACACAAAGTGTTCCTCCGGCAAACGGGAGTTGCATAATCTCATAGTCATAGGAACATGTATAAGTCATGAAGGAAGCAATAGCAACATACTAAATGATCTGGTGCTAAGCTAATGGAATGGGTCATGTCAATCAGATCATTCACTTAATGATGTGATCCCGTTAATCAAATAACAACTCATTGTTCATGGTTAGGAAACATAACCATCTTTGATTAACGAGCTAGTCAAGTAGAGGCATACTAGTGACACTTTGTTTGTCTATGTATTCACACATGTATTATGTTTACAATTCTAGCATGAATAATAAACATTTATCATGATATAAGGAAATAAATAATAACTTTATTATTGCCTCTAGGGCATATTTCCTTCAGGCATGACCCAGGAAAGTGTGTCCGGCCGAAGTTAATCGAGCGTGGTGGGTAAGTTGGTGCACCCCTGCAGGGAAGAAAACATCTATCGATACTCTGTCCTATGGTAACACACACTTGGAGTTGTATCCCGATCGATACAACTAGAACTGGATACTTGTGATGAGAAATGAATGGATATGAGAAATGGGTAGTATGGCTCTGGGATGTTACTCGAAATGAATAGTATGGCTCTGGGATTGCTTTCTTGCAGGGAGTCGAGAAAGGATCTCTGGCCGAGGTTGATAACACTACTACTACTTTACATTATGTTGATCTGTACTCTTCTATGTGCTGCAAGATGCTTGAAGATTCTAGTCTTCGATAGGCTAGGCTTTCGCCTTCTCTTTTGGTATTCTGCAGTTTAGTCCACAGATACAACCCATTTGTTTGATACAAATGCATACTTCGTTTAGATCTGATATAAGTCTTGCGAGTACTTTGGATGAGTACTCACGGTTGCTTTGCTACCTGTTTTTCCCCATACCCGATTGTTGCGACCAGATGACGGATCCCAGGAGTCAGACGACACCACTGATGATTACTACTACCTCGAGGGTGCCTACTACAATGTGATGGCCGCTGACAACTTGGAGTAGTTAGGAGGCTCCCAGGCAGGAGGCCTTGCCTTTTTGATCGATGTTGATTTTGTGCTAGCCTTCTTAAGGCAAACTTGTCTAACTCATGTCTGCACTCAGATATTGTTGCTTCCGCTGACTCTTGTGTATTCGAGTTTATGTATTCGAGCCCTCGAGGCCCCTGGCTTGTAATATAAAGTCTGCATTATTTTGATTTGTGTCTAGAGTTCTGTTGTGATATCTTCCCGTGAGTCCTTGATCTTGATCGTACACAGTTGCGTGTATGATTAGTGTATGGTTGAATCGAGGGCGTCATAGGCAGCTGGTCGTGAAGCAGCATCATGTCAGGCTACACGTCAGTCGACTGACTTTTTCATCTCCGGTTAGTCAATTTTCCAGCCGTTGGATACGGAATCAAGGGCCTGCAGTTCATCTTCAACCTCCACCCCCTAAGCCGCCAG
>NC_057794.1:79919594-80110433 GCF_018294505.1 Triticum aestivum | reverse complement strand
GGCCATCCCTCTATCCCCCCTCGTGCCGAGCTTTTTCTCCGGCGAACCCCATGCCATTGCCCCACCACCGCCGGCGACCACCGCCCCCACCCTGAACTCCCTAAGATAGATAGTGGGATACCTCTCCGGCGAGCCACCCTCCCCGCTGCGGCTGGTTCTTCCTTAACTCCGGCGAGCCCCCCACCCCCTGAAAATCGACTGACCCAAAAGTCGATTCAGTCGACTGAAGTGTAGCTAAATCGGAGCAGCATCGCAAGCAAGATCAAGAGTGAGAGCAGCAGCGCGAGCAAGAGCAATAGCAAGAGCAGACCAAGCAGGGAACCGGGAGCAAGACCAGAGCAGCAGCGCGAGCGAGAGCTAAAGCAGTAGCTCCTAGTGATGTGGACGTCGCCGCCGAGGGAGCGACGCCGTGGAGGAAGTGACCGGCGACGCCGCCGTGGATGGAGCCGCGCCGTGTCAGCTCGGGACCAACTGCCGGCAGCACCGTGAGATCAAATCAAGAAGAAAATGCGGCGATTAGTGTACAACCTCTTTGGTGGCGCCGATTAGGCCTCATCTTCATCCGAGGAAACGGTGATGATAATGCTCTTTCGATGGTGCAGGGGAAGACGGAGGTGTGGGAATGGAGGTGGCGCTAAAGATGAGGGAAACATCGGGGCAGCTCCTTGGAGGTGGAGGATGGGGTGGCTGAACCGGCGGGATGACACGATCGACGACGGATCCTCATCTGGTACGGTGGATGAGGGACGTCGAAGTGTTGCTGTGGACGATGTCGACGGTGAAGAGGATTCGGCTGGGTGGCGGATGGAGGAGGGTGTGGGGCTTCGGCTACGTGTATAATGCATGCAACCTGCTACTCACATGCACGTTTTAGTGCATTCCAAACGTATATACTACCACTTCAATATGAACTAAATTTGAATTTGTTTCTCTATTTGAATAAGATCTACAATAATGATTGTTGTTAAGTCACACCATTTGAATTCGTTTCTCTTTTTTAATAAGATGTACAATCATCATTATTGTCAAGTTAAACCATCATTTGTGTATTATCTTCATAGCATACCACATGATTACTCTCGAGTTAGATATGAACTATGTGTACTATATGAACTCGAACTCAATTTTTTGAATCCACTTTATGTTGTTTTCAAATCACAGTACATTTCAAGCTCTAGCTAGATCTTCATAATCTAAACCATGTCTCATTTGTATAATGTGTTTATCACATAATGTATGGTGCCCCGCCCTCTACACCTACAAGTATTTAGATGTGAGTTGCAAACACCACACATTACCACAAATTCAAATAAAATGTGAGATTGTTCGATATATAGTATTGTTTAGATTGTTCGATATTTAGTTGTAAGCTGCAAACGCCACACATTATCACAAATTCAAATAAAATATGAGATTGTTCAATGTATAGTATGGCTTAGATTGTTCGACATTTAGATGTGAGTTGCAAACGCCATGCATTCTCACATTATGGTATAACATGTGCAAAATCACATCACGTGTATCACCGCTATATTCATGCATGCATATGTTTATAACACTATGATCTCCTATTCAAATATATGAATCCACTTTCATATCAAATTATGATCTTTGTTAGTCTCTTACACCCACAAAATCCTCTATCCTTTGTAGCTAGCACTAACTTTTTCTCGTGCACGCACACTAGCACACGCCCTCCCCCTCCCTCAGCATTCTATCCATCGCGCACATTCATTTTTTTCTTTAGGTCGTTCTCCCATAGTCTCCACAACTCCTTTCCGACACACACTGATCGATAAACCTCTCCAGCGATGTCTTCCTACAACATACACACGCACCTTCCATCTCCTCCTTTCTGTGTCCATGCCTCCTGTCTCTCATATGGTCCCACACACGTGTAAACTCTCACCCCTCGTTTCATCGATCTCACAACCGCACACTCTTCCCCCTATCTAGCTAGTAGCTCGGCCTCTCGCACCACCTCCTAGCTCCATTCTCTCTGTCTATCCGTCTCGCTGGGCCTTCTTTACCTCTAACAAATGGATGTACACCGACCGATCTCCCACTATACATATAGCTATCTAGGTCCTTATAACTTGTTTTCCCCACGTGTTGATCGATCTACCTCATTAGTTATGTCTCTCCCTTCCTCTGACAAACAACAATTGATCTACTGATCTAGTTAGGTTTGCTTACCAAACACATGGTTCCCCTTCATTATCCATGCATGTGTCTCGACAGATCTATCACGCACAAGCACACACAGAAACACATCGCCACTCTTATTGATAATATTGCAGTTCTACCCACAGTTTGTCTAGTAGGCCTCTCCCACCATCTTCGAGAAGCAACTCCATCACCCATCCAGCACTCTACCCCTCTCTCTCTCTCTCTCTCTCTCTCTCTCTCTCTCCTCTCTCCTCTCTCTCTCTCTCTCTGTCCCAACCTATTTCCCATCCTTCAGTTATGTATGGATGTCGACCGCTCTCCCTCAAGACATAGTTGGGTCTCTCCTTCTCAACACATATACGAGTCGTTCTACCTCTGTAGTTAGGCCTCTGCCTCCCCCTCCCCCCACCCCCCACACACCGATACATCGAGTGCTCTAGTCATGTCTCCCTGCCACACACAAACTTGCCATGTGCCCTCTGACGTTCTGGTTGGTCAGTTGCCCTATATCTTTGACTTGCACACACACAATTTCGATGGCTCTCTTGATCAATCTCACACCCACCCACTTGATCCTCTCTTCGACTCTATCGATATCTATGACCCCTCCCTCCCTTCTCGTGGATCGCCCCCTCTATATATGATATGGATAGGCCTCTATTTCACACACATTGCATGCAAAATTTTGTTTGAGATGTCATCGACACATATTCCCATAGATACATTCACGAAATCACCCCCCCAACAAAAAACACTCACGAACGCACACGCCATCTGTATAGGTTTGTATATCTCTCTCACACACCCACGTAGATGGGGGACGTGCACGAAGAGAAGAGGTGCACGCACAGTGCACGTACTCCCGTCTCTTTCCCAACCACATCCACGCGCGCGGGTACACGGTGGAGCTCATTTCTGTATGAAAAGGCAGCCCACGTGGTAATTTGACTCGTGTACTGGTTGTCCACTTGATGGAGGATTTTCTACCACGGGTGGACAAACAAATTGCGACTTGATGCATTATGTTAAAAAAGAGGCAAACCATGTGGGGCCTAACTTAGAGGCAAGGTTCTATACACTCGAGATGTTGTATTACTTTTGATGTGTCCTGTCAACTCGTAGAACCAGGAGAAGCTTGCTTACTACGTCGTCTCCCCCGCCCACGAGCGCGGTGGCTCGCAGGACGAGGAGAAGCTTGCTTACTACTACTCATTGTACTATAGTAGCACAAATGCTCGTGCGCTGCAATGGGAGAAGAAATTAATTTGGTTACAAATTAAGCGACAACTGTTAGATGAGCGAATTCTAGTAATTGAACAAGGGTTGGCCGGGTCGAGGAACTAGGCCATGGCACAAGGTTGGAAAGCATTAAGAAGCACATTTATCTAGGCTTTTTGAATAATTGCATCAAAACAGTAATTTTTGGAAAAAAAAAATCCAAGGCTAGATTTAACCATGCTACATGCACAAAATAAGATTTTCTTTACACCAATGCACAAGAAACATATTCACTCCAATCCAAAATAAGTGTCGTGATTTTAGTTCAAATTTATACAGTAACCATGCACTTATTATGGATCAGAGGGAGTAAACATATGTTCCTAAATTGTATTAAAAATCTAATTAGCAAAGCCTAGTGACTACGTTTCATATGTTGGTCTGCATACACACACACACACATGGTAAAGACCACAAACGAAGATCGGTTTGGAATTTTGTACTTATCATAATAGATTAGAAGCACCAATGTATACAATACTATGAACTTATGTAAATTCATACTGCCAACCCATAAAAATGTAGTCGTCCAGAACTCTAGTGGGTACTCGTGAAGGCTAAACATCAGATATCAACTTAAATACTACTCCCTTGGTTCAAAACAAGTGTTTTTGATTTAGTACGATTTTTATAATCTTGGTGAGAGACCAATATCTCGAAGAAAATACCTGTTCATGCATATATTAATGCTCCATCGCCGCATGTAACAACAACTCTAACACCAATTCACTTTGGATGATTCTGGACCAGGATGGAGGAGACTAAGTTGGGGGGCCGTATCCCGAGACAATTCAAGGAGACGATTCCGTGGCGGCGTTCGGCGGAGGCAGTCCGGCTGGGAGGGAGAGGGACAGAGGTGATGCAGGTTTGCCGGTCTGGTGGTGGGTGTCCTTTGTCCTCTACGTCTTTGATGGCATGGGGCCATGGGCGTGAAGCAAGTACTCCACATGGTGCTCGGTCAGCTTGCTCC
Organism: Triticum aestivum; assembly: GCF_018294505.1. NCBI lineage: Eukaryota > Viridiplantae > Streptophyta > Magnoliopsida > Poales > Poaceae > Triticum > Triticum aestivum. The sequence continues at coordinate 80,106,016 of NC_057794.1, read as the reverse complement.
GGTGTCTCCTCCCCAGTCTGACTCCACCACACCACCGTATGAAAAGTATTTTTTGGCTATTCTGTATCAAAATTTCGGAACACATACACGCGAAATCATTGTTTGGTAGAAAGAAACGACATCAGCTTTGGAGAAGAGAAAGCCACCGCCCAATGCGTTGTAGCACAGATAGGTCCAACACCAAGATCTTGATCAACTCGTATCATTGCCCACTTCTGTATCGCATGGTTATTACGGCCGATAATGAGATTGTTTAGGCTCTCATTGGTGATGATCTCATTGAGGAAGGTGACGAAGAGAGTCGCGCCTAGACGAGTAGGTCGTGCGTGCTCGCGGCAAGTCCTGAGCCGGCTGTGCGAGACGTCAACTCATGTAGGCCACCGTGCCACACACACCAGCTAGCGGCTCCAGCAAGAGTTGTGGAGCGTACCAGAAATTGCTAGAGTGGAGATGGCCGAATTTTCGGTTTAAGCTTTTTTTCGCCCTAGGCCGAGATGGCCGAATTTCGGCCGTTTTCAAAAATTTCGGCTGAAAATTGTCTAAATTTTGACTGCAATTTGACTAAAATTTACCAAATTTGAGCAATTTCGGCCTAAATATACTTTTCGCCTCAGGCCGAGATGGCCGAAATTCGGCCGAAATGCACTTTTTGCGGCCGAAATTCTGGAGATCTGTAGCGATGGGAAGGGGCGTCCGGCGACAGCCTGGGAGTGGCGACCTGCTCGACCAGGAGGATCCCGTCTGAGCCACACGGACCCACCTTCATTGCACGTGGAACCAGCTCTCCGTCAACGCGCGCTCGGCATCAAACCCTCCAGTCCGTCCCAAAACAGTTGCGTCAGGATTGGCTAAAAATAAGCTGCGCCAGGACGACGCCAAAGTGCCACACAATCTCGACGATCCACTCTAGCATCCACCCCTCCACACGACTCTCCTCCTCCTCACCGTCTTCCCCGATCATGGACTCCATGAGCCTAACCTCCCGCTAGAGCTCCAGAACCTGGCTGACCACACCGACGCAGTGCCACACCCACATACGGAGATACTTGCTGCAGCCCGGCCGGGGGTAGCTTCTGCCTTCCGCCTTCCGCAATTGACCAAACCCGTCGTGTCCTCGTTTGTGCCTTCCGTCATCGACCTAACCTGGCGTGGCCTAGCTTCTGCCTTCCGCCATCGATCAAACACGCTGTTGACCTCCCGTTCGCTACAAATAGGCCCGAGGAGAGATAGCCAGAGTCAGATATAAGATGTGATTCGTACAGGGTGAAAGATTTCGATCCGAGTTGTAAAGACTTCCTGCCCTTGTTTCACGCGCTTCCTCTGACGTGCGCTTCCAGGATCTTTGTGCCCGAACTAAACCGTGGACTCACCCCAAAAACTAATAAGATGGACAAAATAGAAAACATAGATCTACTTTTGAAAAACTATGAAAGCCTCCTCTGAGCCGTCAATCTTTATGTATAACATAAAATTAATGGTTATAAATAGGTGGCTCATGGAAAAATATGAAAACCTCCGTCCTTTATTATTAGGTAAAGATTTTATTGGTCCCTATTATATATTGTGTCAAATTTTACTATAGATTGAACTAACAAAATGTTCGTGCATGTTACCAAAAATTATATCATTGAAAACTATGTTGAAATATGAATCCAACGATATAATTTTTGTTGACATGCATTAACATTTTGTTAGCTAAATATTTGGTAAAAATTTGGCACGAACTATAAAGGTGACCTATAAACCAGGACAGAGGTAGTAGTACTACGCCTTACGCCCGCTCCCTCGCCCACGCACCCGGTGGCTCGCAGGACGAGGAGAAAATTTTACTATTCCATCCGTTTACTAGTCGTCCCTACCTTGGTTAGAGAGATCATCATATTGTTTGGAATATATGTCCTTTAGTAGATTTCAATATGAACTACTAGTACATACTCCAAACACTGATGTATATAGATGTATTTTAGAGTGTAGGCCGTTCACTCATTTAGCTCCGTATGTAGTCCATATTAAAATGGACGTAATAGTATGCACTCTCCCTCGCCCCTCGACCCTTGCCCATGTGGTGGACGTGCATCAATTCATTCGGTCTCATATAGCCAGAACGATATATACTGCAGTACTATTATTGCTCGACTTCCCGAAGAGGCGAAGAGCCAATCACAAGGTTAATATTTTATAGGAGAATGAGTAGTAGGTGTCGCTTCATTTATAAATAAAGTTTTTTCTTCTTTGGTGGCACATACACAATATAAATAGGTTCATATGGAGAGAAAAGGAAACCGCTCCACTATATACATAGGCAGGACGAGCCTACACCGTTGCTTGCTGGGGTTGCTCTCTTCACACTCTCTCGCACAAAAAGACTGTGGCCTCATCTCTAAAATCCCGGCGGATCACGTCCGTCGGGGGAAGGGGTGGATGCTTAGGGGCTGTTTGGATTGTGACTATCATTGCCATATATTGCCACATGATTTTTGCCACACTTGCCACACGTGCCTTACTTGAGTTGCTCAAATTGTTAGCCACACTTTGGCTTGTCTAAGGGAATCTTGCCACACTTCTTGTGTCTATGACATGTGGGGTTCACTGCTCATAAAAAAATTCTTGCCTTAGGTGTGGCTAGAACCAAACACCTACCTAACTTGGGAAAACTTGCCTAAGGTTAGTTGTGGCAAAGTGTGGCAAGGTTTGGCTAGGAACCAAACAGTCCCTTAGTGTAGATGTCGTTGCCGTCACCGACGGCGAAAACCCACTATCGGCACGTCCCAATGAGGGGTCCCTTCCGTTCTCTCTCACAAAGCCGATGAGGTTGCCTTCGTCCCTTGCTCACTGCCGCGACGTATGCAGTTACCGCATCCTGCCGCCCTCCTCTCGGTTGAGCTATGTCCCGACATCCCTCAGGTACAACTCCCTTTACAGCCGGCTTGCACCACTGCTCCAGCTGCCACATCACTCCATGTTGATATTTCTCTACTTCTTTGCCCCGCACATACCTCTACTGGCTTCTACGTACTGTATTTGTGACGAGTTAATGTCTCATCAATTAGTCCTAGTAGTCTTATTCTAATCACGCTTCTTCAATTTCTTTGCCACAGGGATGCTCATCTCGATTTTGGTGAAACTGCACAAAATGATCCGATGGTCAAAGGGTGGCAAACTTCATTTCTTTGGAAGCTCCAACGTTGCCAGCAAATTAAAGCCTGTTTAGGGTTTACGGTTCAAGGGCTAGGGACAGCATGGATTGATTTTTTCTTTACTTGTCTCTGTTCCAAAATAAGTGTCAACTTTAGTAGTAGTACAAAGTTTGCATAAAGTTGAGACACTTATTATGGAACAGAGGGAGTACATATTGGCTATGATCTGTCAATCATTGAGATGCAATAGCATGCATGTTAGTCTCCTTTGTTTTTGATGAAATGTTGCAACGGGCAACCTTGGACGCAAGATACATGAAACAGAAGCTGGAAGCTTCATAGCATTGTAAAAATGTATCTAGCTGATAAATTATAGTACGTACTATACTAGTAGTAGTACTATGTAAAGAGTTAGGTGCCGCATGGTGTCTAGAAAATATGGTGATAATGTGAGGTGGGCCATATAATCACTTAGTTTGCGTGTTTTCACTGCCCTCGCACTCCTCCGCTGTAAGAATGGAGAAAATTGTAATCTAGTAGTACCTCCTTTCACCGAAAGCGTGGGACATCAAGCAGTCCTACCACGTCAGTAATGACCAATGAGTCGTCAAATCACATAGACACAACGGTAAGTTGGAGGGACGAAGCAACCATCACTCTTGAACCCGCTTATCTCTTCAACGCAGGCGCCAGTGAGAGGTCGCGTCTGCTCTGCCCGCGCATGAATGTGGCACCGATTCTTTGGAGCGGTGCTGACCGTTTCGGGCAGGAAGCGCGCGCGGGCGATGGAGGGGCTTTGGGTGGGCCAGGCTGGTCAGTAGCGGGCGTGGCCGCGGTCCGCCTGTCCCGACCGAATGCCCGGAAGAGGATGCATTGACTCTCGCAGCTAAATCATACACTACACACCATCTCACTGTAGGAGTAGGTCGATGTGTCGCTCTTTCTAACACACACATGCTGTTAACACACACACACACGCACACATAGGTTCATATAATAGGAATATCATGCGAGTTACTTAGGGAGCATTTGGACCCTTAGCAAGAACAATTTATAGACTAGCCGGGCAAGGTTAGGCATTTGGAACTAAGGCTGGCCATAGTGGGGATAACATAAGTAGTATCATATACTTGGAACTCGCAAACATGCTTATCTGGATGGCAATTATAAAGAAGAGAAAGATGGTTATAATAACATAGGTAGATACCGTACCATAATAAATATGGTGCTACTATGTGTCATGCATGGCAATAAATAAGACCATCTATAATCTATAATACTATGCACTATAGAGGTAGTAACACAGACTAGTAACAAATGCATGTTACTAGTCTAAGTTACTCCCCACTATGACCAGCCTAAGCAATGTAGCCAAACGCTTACTCTGCCTTGTTATCTCCCCCAGAAACCCAATGCATGGAGCACAACTATGTGTTGATCAGTCAAGAAATCAAAGCCGACTTGCATGCGAGTTAATACGTGGCCCTGCATGGTAGGTAAAACAACATCTCTTAGTTGTTGGGATTAATTGTTGCATTTAGAGACAGAAATCAGGGCTTTGATTGGAGGAAGGACCGGTCAAGTTTCTCCTTCTCCTACAATCTTCTTGCACCTTGGTCCCGCTGCACCTTCTAACGTGACTGATTACACCTGGATGGAGGGAGTAGTACGAGATACGGTGGCACACTGACTTAGGTCGAATACAAGTGCCCAAAATTGTGTGCATGTTATAATAATGATTCACTTAAAATAGTACGTGAGCGAACAGAGGGATCAATTGGACAGTGTTCACGAGCAGTAGCGAGATGTGTGAGGTAATATACACCGCTGACGCTTTTAATTTTTCTTATTAATTTGTTTGTTTCACCCTCTGACTGGTGGGACCCGACGTACTACGTGGAGAGAGGTAAGATGACTAAGGCTGCATTATTTCTATACTACCAACACTGCTTTAAATCCCAAAAGACCTTACCAACAAAGCCACATGACACGATTATGATTTAAATCCCAATGACTCACACGCAAAAAAAACACGGCATGCTTGTACACGAATGCATGAATGTATAAAAGGTTATTTTCCCCTCGTTGAACATAACGGGAGGGTGGTGTAGCTGGTTAGCCTGTTCGCTCATCAAACTTGAGGTCTCGGGTTGGATAACTACACTTGAGGATACTTTTGTTTTTGTTCGACTACTTTCTTCCACCCAATGACAGGTAGGCCCCGCATGACAGAGAGAGAAAGTGATCTGGGGCGATGCCAGGAGGATTCTTTGACTGGTCAAAATGGATGGATACAGAGCTATACGATCTCATAGTGACTGTATAATCACCTCATCACGTATACGCTACAGCCTCGGCGCTTGTTTTCTAGGGTTTGCACTCTTCACACTCTCTCTCCAGTATATATATACACGCTGGAGCATCAGCACTTGTAGTTGCTCTCTTCACACTCTCTCACCCTCTCCAGATCCAAACAAGACTTCGTTGGCCTCTCTCTCTCTCCTCACTGCTGGTCAAAGAGCCGGCAGGATCCGTCCGCCGGGAAGGGAAGGAGGCTTAACACTGTCGCCATCTACGAGGGAGGGAATCCACCACCAGCGCAGTTGTTCTCTTTCACCCAGCGGCGGCGTGGGAGGGCCTCCGACCCCTTCTTCCTCGCCGCCGTACGTAGTGTGGGCCGAACAGCCTCCGGTCGCCCACCGAACCACACCCCAAGAACCTTATGGTATAATTTACTTATTCCACATGCATTGCTCTAGCTGCATGTGGGCTTTTTCTGCTTCTGCACTCGAATCTAGGTGTTGGATCAAACAGGAATATAGTGGGGAAAGTTGTATAGCATGAATCTAGGACATGGTTCAAAGAGGAAAGGAATGGGGGTAAGTAGTGGGGAAAGTTGTATAGCATGAATCTAGGACGTGGTTCAAAAAGGAAAGGAAGGGGCGAAAGTAGTGGGGAAAGTTGTATAGCATGAATCTAAGACGTGGTTCAAAGAGGAAAGGAATGGGGGAACGTAGTGGGGAAACTTGTATAGCATGAATCTAGGACGTGGTTCAAAGAGGAAAGGAAGAGGGGAAAGTACTAGTACAGACTGGCTATCCAGCACCTACATTGGTCGAAAAGGGAAAATAATGACAAACACGGTACACACATCTGTAATGAACTGATCTTTTTGTTTTGGGGGAGAAGGCTGTAGAGTTTTAGCATGGCTAGATTTGCTATGTTCACATAGGGAAATGTGTCTAAAGATAACAAAACTGGGACCAACACCAATGTGCTCCTTGGTTGTTTGTTCTTTGTTGCAACAGATTGTGCATCACCCCTTCATACATTGGTAGATGCACATGGTGCTGGTGCGTCCACTGTCCCGTGCAACTCTTTAGCTGTTGTTAATCTAAGGCCCTGTTTGGTTAAAAAAACCCTAGTCCCTACCTTCTTGGTTCCAGGGACTAAACATGGACTAGAGGCTATTAAGACTAGCCATAGTGGGAGCAACTTCAGCAGTAACATCGAGTCCAACTCAACAAATTTGCTTATGTGGAAATGTGTTAATGAGGAGAGAGGTAGTTTGAGTAACTTAGCTAGTTACTGTACATCACATGTCCCAATGCAATATGAGTCTATAACCTAATAAATGAGGCTTTGCACGTTACCATACTTATGTTACTAGCCACTATGAAAGGTAGTAACATAGTCTAGGGATATGTGTATGTTACTAGTGTATGTTACTCTTCATTATGGCTAGTCTAAATAACATGCTAAAAGACCATGTTACCCCTAGTGAAGAACTAATAGAGACAAGGTGCGATGCGGGGCAGGGGTAACTGTTGGAAAAACTCCCAAAAAGACTCTCCGTCGGGGTCTTCTTTCTTTAGTCACAAATGCCCACTTTTAGTCCCTAAAAGTCCCTCCTGTTTGGTTTAGATGGGACTGACAAGGACTTTTTTTAGTCCCTACACCAAAAGTCCCTGTAAACAAACACCCTCTAATAATGACGCTGGAAAAATTAATGCAATGCCACAGTTAAAAGCAAATTACATGTTTAACAAATTTTATTGTTAATATAATCTGTCTGTTAATATTAATCAATGCTACCATTTGAGAAATGCTACTCTCTTGCTTTCTTTCCCATTTAGATATGTTAGATGCTTCTTTTTGTTGGCTTTTGTGTCATCCACCGTTATTGACCACTAGTTGTTTCCTTTGCACCTCTATGTAAACAGGGTTATCTATTTCACCTCGTTGCTATTGTGACCTTTTGTTGCACTGCACAAAACACTTTTGTTTTAAGAGTGTTTTGTGCAGTTCAACCAAAATGTCACACCGACAACGTTGCCATATTGCTTAATCTTAGTGGAACTGAACAAGAGGAGATCTTACTTCCTATCCATGTTGGCAAATTTGGTTCAGATCTTCTTCTTGTGAGTTGTTTGAATTCCGCGTCATGAGAGGTCAGTACTAGCTTTCCTTCACATGATTATGCAGTGTGCTTTCATATGTTGTGCTACTTGTAAATTAATGTTGCTTGATTTGAGTGAACTGCACAAATGGAGACAAGCCTTCCAATCTGTATGTGCACCGTAATATCCCACTGAGGTAAGATAAGGATATTTCACAACTGTTGGCCTGTATTTTGCCACTTTCATAAAGAAATTAATGTCGTTGTTTAGTGCTATACTTGTGCTCCCTAATTGACATGCCAAATCTTACATTGAAGGCGAAGCTTGTCTGTAATTGAACCAAGTGATGAAGGGGAAGAACAAGCGGAAGAAAAACAAAAATCAACTCCCAGTGTTGTAATGAAGAACTGGAACTGTGATGACACACGTAATGATATAGTTTTGCATCTTAATTTATTGCTATGGCTGGAACGAGAAATTGTTTTGGCACTGATTTAATGCCACTCTTAATGTAATATTTAATTATCTCTACTTGTGCAAACAGGGATCTTCTTTGAAGATACCATATATTTTAGTGGAACTTCACAAGAAGATGTTGGAAACATTAAACTAATCGAGGAGTATATAGTAAGCATGGCAACCACAGTAGATAACAATAGATGGTTCCGGAGAAGTGCTTGATCTGTATGCTCTACACAATAAGCCTCCTGACAAAGGTTGGTACTCGCCCACAGATTTCATCCATATGGTTGAGCTTTGTCATCTCTATTGGTGTTGTGCTACTGTTTACGAGGTTGGTACTCGCCCATAGATTTCATCCAAATGATTGAGCTTTGTCATCTCTATTGGTGTTGTGCTACTGTTTACGAGGTGATACTAAAAAGGACCAGAGGGAGTACATGTGAAACTGCTGCAAACGAGGCGATCACCCTGGGAATAATGCTAGTATGTTTTGTTTTGCATGCTCATCCAATGCCAGTGATACAAGAATTCGAACTACTCGAACTAAATTCATTCATGCACAGTCAGATTTCATATAAATATGCCGAATTTCATTACATTCCATACATTCTTCAACTAAAAAGGGGAGAAGCGGTGTCCTTCTCCAACATAGCTCTCTAACTCCACGCCGCCGCCAAGAAGCTAATCGGCCATCAATGGTCAACCCTCCTAGCTTGTCTTCAACCGGAGGGTAGTGGCGGTGGCCTTACTTGGACCCGAGTGGCGGCGACCTACCGTGTTCTACTCTTCCTCATTTTCTGTGTGGCACTGCCTCGTTGGCAGCAGGGCGGGGCCTCAACGGAGTCGGCGATGTCCTCTGTCTCGTTGTCGGTGGGGCAGCGCCTCGGCGGAGCGGGGAAAATCCTCCCCCTCATTGCTGGCAGGGTGGGGCTTCGGCTGAGCCGGTGATGTCCTCTGCCTCGTTGTTGGCGGGGCGGGGCCTCGGCGGAGTAGGGCCTCCGCCTCGGTGCCGGCGGGGCGGGGCCTCGGCGGAACTGGCGGTTTCCTCTGCCTCGTTGTTGGCACCATGGGGCCTTAGCGGAGCAGGGCCTCGTCGACTCCAGTAGATCGGGGACCTCGTCGGAGCTTTCATTGTCCTCTGCCTCGTCCTCGGTCTCGCCAAACAACGCCTCGCCCGCTTCACCACCCTCTTTGTAAGCGGCCGCAGCCTCCGCCACCCGCATGCGGTACCGCCAGCGCTCAAGGCGGCCCTCGCGGGCGGAGCGTTACGAGTCGAGCAGCGCCTCCTGCTCCGCCCGCTCCACGGTGATCTGCTCCTTTGCCTGCAGGTGCTCCTGGAGGAGATGGTTGTTGTACGCGGCGTCGGCCTGCGCCTCCTGGAACCGCTCCTCACGCTTCTGCCTCACTGTGTCCATGTATTGGGCAGGCGCCTCGCTGATGGTCATGGTGCAATGCATCGGTGAGGATGGCGCGGAGGAGGGGGTTGGCGCCGGATCATCGACTAGCATGTTCTCCATTGGGACGTCATCGTCCTCCGGCTGCCTGCCGGCCAGGCAGTCGGCAGCAATGGCTGCCACCTCCTTGTGGTCCATCGTCCGCCCATCCCGAAGAGCATTGGAGCACGAGGAAGCCATGGTGGGCAGTAGTGGTGCGGACAGGAGAAAGGGAACGGAGGCAGATGACTGCGGCTATGGCTGGCGCAGTAGTTTATATAGCAATGGTAGGTGGCGGAGGGACGGACGTGTGGCGCCGGAGTAGCCGGCTCGGCAACCACGTATCATTAATGTGGGCGGCAGATGGACGGACTGACGACACTTGTGTCGTTTGAAGGCGGAGCAATCACCTGCACCGAGAAGCGGGGCAGGCGGCGCTGACCGTTTTGGGCAGAAAGCGCGCGCAGGCGAGGGAGGCGGTCTGGGTGGGCCAGGGCAGTCAGACTCATGCTTGGGAGCGGGTCGGTCCAGCAGCCAGACATGCTGGCTCGCCAGCGAGCTCGCCGAGTTGAGCGACGACAATCAGACGATGGACGTAGCTTTCGACCAGGAGTCGGTGCCACTATCTAAGCTGGTTCATGACATGTTCACCATAGAGCAGGTGAGGCCGCACTTCGATGCCATAATGGCGGAAGAGCTACCAGCGTAGGAGGACCTGTGCTGCAACCTTCGTCTCGTCAACAAGCATTGGTGAACAAGCGAACGACAATGTCATCGCAGACATGTGGCCCTATGATCCTGGCTTCCCAAATGAGCAGCGGGAGCTGTATCAGACCATCCGTAGGGCCCGCGAGGCCCTCTCCGTCGTGCTTCGAGTTGTTGCACTCACCCTGGCGCCGCTGTCTCGCGTTGTCAACATGGTCAACAGACATGAGGAGTGAGGAGATGATTTTACTTGGAGAGGATGACAGTGGGGACCCACCAGGGCCATAGCCGCACGTACGCAAGTGCCTCCTTATTATATACTACAACTGTAATTTTGTTTGCTTCCTCCAGGTTTCCTGACATCAGGGTCCCACACCATTGTCAACCTATGTAGTCAATAAATGAGAGAATTGCGCTAGGAGCGGCCGATAGCTGGGACCAAGCAGCTCGAGCAGTATTTGTGTTTTTGAGGTGTGAGCACTGCAGAGTTTTTCTTGAGCGATGTTTTTGTTTTTTAAGACAAGAGCCATGTTTTTGTTGTTGTTTAGAGGAGAGTAGGGTATTAACTGGGCGGGCTATGGCCCATCTAGCCAAGGCCAGATATCCAGCCCAGATATTAATTTTTTTCTAGCTAAAAATGGCTAGCCCAGCTATACTTTTTTTTGAGGAATAGCCATGCAAGGTCAACTTGTTATTCTCCGCCCCACTGGGCTGCAAATCTTTCCTAGGAGGGATGCATTATGCTTAACAAGAAAATGGGCTTTAAGAAACAATAAATGGGATGTAATTATAAAAACTGGGTTGCAACTAAAAAAAGCACCAAACACATAATTAGTTTATAAAATATTATTTTTGGATTTTGAAAATTTCAATTCATTAATTGTTGCGCACGCAATGTTTCCTTAGATTTTTATGTAAGACAAATTTATATTGAAATTGTATTTAATCTGACTTGAAATTTCGGGATAAAAATATTTCGGATCCCATCAAAATGTGGGAAATTTTATTGAATTCTGTTTTGAATGGTTGGTTGAAATTATTAATCGTTGTCCTAGCTAGAGAATGGGTTGTACTTTTAACAAACTGTAAATGGGCTGTAGTAAATTCCATTAGAATTCAAAAATGGGTTGTATATTCTTACAAATCTCAAATGGGCTATAAGTTCTTTGCCACACACTTGTGGGCCTACTAAGTTGACGCGTCCCCTCAAAAAAAAAGTTGACACCTATGCAAGGCTTTATCAACTTATAGGCAACACACGGTTCTAGCAAAAGTGGCCGTTGGATGTCCATCCAACGGATGTTGTGCTTCTTCTTCAATCTCAGATATTCTAGCTTCACCCACCCAAAAAAATGATTCCTCCCCCTGACATCTGGGGTGCACCGTTTCGGAGGCTGACCTGTGGGCCTACTAAGTTGACGCGTACCAAGGGCTTTGTCAACTTAGTCAATATAAACGATTCTAGCTGTTGTGACCATATGATGTCCATCCAATGACCGTCATGCTTCTTCAAGCTCTAGTCTTCTTGCTCCAGCCGCCCAAAGCAGCACCGACCGTGCCGCCTGCTCCTGCCTCCCGTGGCCGGTTGTGCTACCTCTACTACTCTCACCGCTGGCCTGGCATTGCGACGACGACAGCCTCACACCGCAGCCGAACCAGTGAACCCTCGTACTCCTCTCTACGTGGGCATCCAATACCGCATCTTCCCCGACACCGCGTCGTCCCCTTCCTAGGACTCACCGTCGTCCACCACCTTGGTGCTCTCGGCGCGGCGTAGTCAACATGGTCAACAAACGACTTCCATCGGAAGAGTACTATACATGGAGAGGCTGACAGCTAGGTCCACTTCCGTAGCAAGGAAGTGCCTCCTTATTACGCGAAAAATAATGATTCCTCCACCTGACAAAAGGGACCCACCGGACGGGCCATCGTATTTCGCGAAGAAAAGAGTTTCCCCCCTAACCGCTGGGACCCACCAGCTACATCTTCGCATGCAAGGAAGTGCCTGACAGTCGGGACCTGCTACCTCTTGAGCACTGCGTTGGTTTTCCTCAAAGAGGAAGGGATGATGCATCAAAGTAGCGTAAGTATTTCCCTTAGTTTTTTGAGAACCAAGGTATCAATCCAGTAGGAGGCTACACGCGAGTCCCTCGTACCTACACAAAACAAATAAATCCTCGCAACCAATGCTAATATGGGTTGTCAATCCCTACACGGCCACTTATGAGAGTGAGATCTGATAGATATAATAAATATAATATTTTGGGTATTTTTGTGATAAAGATGCGAAGTAAAATAAAGGCAAAGTAAAAAGCAAAGGAAATAACTAAGTAGTAGGAGATTAATATGATAAAGATAGACCCGGGGCCATAGGTTTCACTAGTGGCTTTTGTTGAGAGCATAAGTATTCTACGGTGGGTGAACAAATTACTGTTGAGCAATTGACAGAATTGAGCATAGTTATGAGAATATCTAGGTATGGTCATATATATAGGCATCACATCCGAGACAAGTAGACCGACTCCTGGCTGCATCTACTACTATTAATCCACTGATCAACCGCTATCCAACATGCATCTAGAGTATTAAGTTAAAAGCGGAGTAACGCCTTAAGCAAGATGACATGATGTAGAGGGATAGACTCATGCAGTATGATGAAAACCCCATCTTGTTATCCTTGATGGCAACAATACAATACATGCCTTGCTGCCCCTACTGTCACTAGGAAAGGACACCACAAGATTGAACCCAAAGCTAAGCACTTCTCCAATTGCAAGAAAGATCAATCTAGTAGGCCAAACCAAACTGATTATTCGAAGAGACTTGCAAAGATAACCAATCATACATAAAGAATTCAGAGAAGATTCAAATATTGTTCATAGATAGACTTGATCGTAAAACCACAATTCATCGGTCTCAACAAACAGACCGCAAAAAGAAGATTACATTGAATAGTTCTCCACAAGAGAGGGGGAGAACATTGTATTGAGATCCGAAAAGAGAGAAGAAGCCATCTAGCTAATAACTATGGACCAGTAGGTCTGAGGTAAACTACTCACACTTCATCGGAGGTGCTATGGTGTTGATGTAGAAGCCCTCCGTGATCGATGCCCCCTCCGGCGGATCTCCGGAATAGGCCCCAAGATGGGATCTCGTGGATACATAAAGTTGCAGCGGTGGAATTAGGTTTTTGGCTCCGTATCTGATCGTTTGGGGGTATGTAGGTATATATAGGAGGAAGAAGTATGTCGATGGAGCAACAGGTGTAACATCCCAAATTTTCAATTTGGAATGCTATACATTAGATCATCATTGCATATCATGTTTTATTGCTTTTTCGTTCCGTAATCCTCGAAATCCTAAGCAACTCAAGGACCCTCAGAGAGAGTTGGGGATTTCCCGGTTTTCATATTTGATTCTTTTATCAAATTTTGAAACGAGGATTTTGGTTTTAATTATTTTCTCTCTGAAAATATTTCATATTAAAATACAAGAGAGGAGATAATATGACTTCTCCAAAATAAATGAAATATTGGAGGAAAAATATTAAAATCAAATATTTGTTCCATTTGGATTTTATTGCAATTTTGTTTGCATTAGGAAAAAATTGCACGTTTTCAAAATTGCATTTTAGGGCCAAGAAAATGTTCATCTCGTTCTAAATATTTTATTTAGATGGCGAAAATTTATTTTGGCATTTTTAGTTTTTCTAATTTATTTTTCTAGGATTTTATTTCGGTTGGCAATTTTTTTTAAAGTTCCCGCGCCCGACTGGGCCTAAGGCCCAGCCAAGCCAGGCCGCCGGCGCCCCCAACCCCGCGCGCGCGCCGCCCCCGCCGACTCGGACAAGGAGTCTGAGCCGGACTCCACTCCACCGCCGCCGCCTTGACCCCTCCTCCAAGCCGCCCCGCCCCGCCCCTTTATATACGCCGCCACCCCGCCCCAAACGCCATAGCCACCGCCGTCGTAGCCACCGCCGCGCCGCCTAGCCCCGCCGCCCATGACGCGCCTAGCCCCGCCTCCCGTGCCGCGCCTAGCCGCCACCGCCGCAGCCGAGCGCCGCCACCGCCTTCCGCCGCCGCCGAACGCCGCCGCCGCCCCCGCGAGCCGCCGCTCCGCTGCCGCACCTCGCCTCGTCGGGCCCCTCGCCGGAGGTAGTCGCCGGACTCCGCCGCCGGTTTTTCTTTATAAAACCATTCGGTTATTTTTGAAACCCTAGATCCGTTTTTTTCGGATTCGCCGGTTTTTTTCGGTTCTTCTAATTAGCGGACGTTCGTCCGAACGTTCGTGTTAACGAACGGTTCTTCGCCCGTTAGATACAGCTAACGAACGCTCGTTCATTAGTCTGTTCGTCAGTTTTCTTTTATCGGATTTAATCCGCGATTTTCTCTGATCGCGATTTCTGATCCGATCTTAGTTTCTGTTTATCTTTTCGCTCGTTAGTCGGAATCAGGCGATTCAAGCGCTTAGAGTTTCATCTCGAAACCCTCTTTCCGTTTAACCAACTCAAACAAGTTTTCTCTACTGTAAAAATTGACCTAGTTTCAGATTAGTAAACGAAGCTTCTTTCTTTCGCCGTTTGAGTTTCGTTGCTCCGTTTGATTTGATTCTTTTTGCGAACCAGAGTTCTTAATTTGAACTTTCTGGTCAACCTCTTTTTCGAGTTTTGCTTGTGCATCATTGCTTGTTACTTATGTATGATATTGTTTGCTTGCGATAGATCACCCGGAGTGCGAAGCGTGCTACTACGAGTCCCTAGGTTTCGCAGATCGTCAGCAAGGCAAGTAACACTTTGATCATACCCCTTTATCACCCAGTTTTTATGCATTAGTTCCAATCCTCAAACATTGCATGATTAGGATGTCATTAACTTGTGGGTTGGGAAATAGTTGATGAGGTAGAACCTATTGCCCTGTTACATTCAAACCCTTGGGAGTTACTCTACGTGTTGCTTACATTAATATGCTATGCTATGATCGTAGACGTGGTTTGGGTTTGAGTGAAATCCATGACAGATGTGAGATTGTTAAACTAATGGTTCAACTTAAGGTGGCAACTTAATCAAACAACTGGGTGGATTGAGGCACCTGGAGTACCCAGTGTTGCCTGTATTTTTTGGAAATCCCGAAGTACCCATGTGATCTTCCTATGGACCGCCACCCAGGCTCAAAGGGAACTGAGATGATTCATGCTAGAAACTTCCGTGTGCAGCCACAAGCTATTGTGGGCTCTAGCATAGTTGAGTAAGTTACGTGAAGCTCTTGAAGAGGCAGATCAGCAGGTAGTGGGATGTAGGTTTGGTATGGTCTGTCCGGAGTAGAGAGTTAATGTTTCTGAAAGACTGTGTCTCGGTCATCCGTTTCTCAAACACCCTATAGTGCGAGAAATCCAACGGAGGAGATTGAGTCTTGTGGGGAAAAGTGCACAAACCTCTGCAGAGTGTACAATCTAATCATGGTTAGCCGTGTCCCCGATTATGGACAATTCTTGAGTATCTAGTACTTGGGTTATCACATGTATCTCATGATGTTTAATTAATATTGTTGGGTTGTTAATCACTTTAATTGGGATTGAGTTGGAGGAACCTTCTCAATGATGTTTCAACTACCATGATAGTAAAATTTAAAATCTATTCCTTTGTTGTAGGGAAAAATTGGCTTTTCGCAAAACTCTAACCATAGAGCTTTCCACCAGCCAAATATGCATGTAGTGATAGAATTATTCTGTTCTTGCTCTACTGTGTTACTTTGCCAGCATATTCCATGTGCTGACCCGTTTCGGGCTGCAACGTATTATGTTGCAGACTTTTCAGACGAGGAGTAAGGTTCGTTAGGTCGTTGCCATGCAGCTTAGCTATGCCGTTGGAGTTGATGGACTCACCTTATCTTCCAAGCCTTCCGCTATTATCATATTAGATGGCCTTAAGCCATATTATTGTAATAAGTTCTCTCTTGAGACATTCGATGTAATAAGTGTGTGGTTGCTACTCTGTTATAAATCCTTCGAGTACTGTGTGTGTCAGCATTACCGATCCAGGGATGACACTGAAGCACAGAGACTTGACCATCTGAGGTCGGGTCGCTACAAGATGGTATCAGAGCACACGCTGAGTGTAGGACACGACCACTAAGATAAACCCTAGGTCACACCTCTCTTCTCATTTCTGACTCCTCTCCATTTTCTACTCTTTAGGATGACGGAGATGAAGAACAAGTTTGCACAACCGGATGAAGACACACATTTTGGACGTCACTTGAAGGAAGTCACTAGGTACTTGAACATTGGAATACCAAGCTTCACCGGGACGTACAATGCCACTTTACCTGAAGAGGAGCTCTGGATGTCACGACCGATTTTCCAATAAAATCATTATTGAGAAGACGATCTTTTGAGTCCAGTATGAGGAAAAATTCTCCTTACTGGTAGACAAAATTCTTGATACAGTAAGCCAGTAGCTTAAAATATATTACAAGGTCGAGCTAAGGCTGCTCAACAAATTATTACAAGCACGCCAATAATTATACATAATGGCGGATATGACACAATGGTGTGGTGGCATACTACTGACTCGAGATAAAAGTGGTGGTGGAATATCACAGTGGGGAGTGGAAAATATGACTCCTAAACTGGCAGCTCATCGAGCATCGAGGTGAGGCTCGATGAATTTATTCGGGTAGCGGAAGCGGATATAATACAGTAACCAAATCCAGGATCACTCGAGACTGACTGGGACTCCTCTAGGCGTTGGACTCGCTATCGAACTCTTCATCCATGAGGTCGCCTTCGTCAACATCTGGCCAATTCAACAAGCCAGGTGAGTACTTTGAAAGTATTCGCAAGGCAGTTCGGACATAAGATATAACAAATGCATGCATGAATGCGTCATTAGTAATTGGTGTTGCACATTCAAATTAATAATTATTGGAAGAACATGGTAAGTAAGAAAAAAGGAGTCGGGCGGTAGTCTTCCCGAAATCCCAACAAATTAATTGAAAAGCCGATCGGGTGTCTGGAGCGACGCCTCGAAGGGTGAACAAATAAATAATCATGCCGCAGTCGGGCGTCTAAGCGACACCACGAAAAGGGCTTATGTTGAGAAGAAAGACATGCGTGCCACAGTCGGACGTCGGAGCGACATCGCAGAAAGGGCTTATATCGCAGGTAAATAACAAGTGTGCCACAGTCGGACGTCTGAGCGACATCACAGAAAGGGCTTATAATGAAAAGTAAATAACAGGCGTGCCACAGTCGGACGTCTGAGCGACATCACAAAAAGGGCTTATACTGAAAAGTAAATAACAAGCGTGCCACAGTCGGACGTCTGAGCGACATCACAGAAAGGGCTTATACTGAAAAATAAATAACAAGCGTGCCACAGTCGGACGTCTGAGCGACATCACAGAAAGGGCTTATATCAAAAATAAAGGACAATTGTGCCACAGTCGGACGTCTATGCGACATCGCAGAAAGGGCTTAAATTTCATTATTCATAACTGTTAAGCTCACAACGATATAATACTCATAGGAAATATTCAACATATAATAATAAACGGGTTAGTCCATCCACAGGAATAAGCATTTAACCGGACTTAACACTCATGTGGTTCACCGGAGTTTCTGTCACTGAGACTGACACTGGACAAGATAAGTTGAACACAGTACTTGGACATGGATAAGATGATTCAAGGATTTTTGACTCTGCAGAGTTTGTACTAAATTTCCCACAGCCAACGGATTTCCGTAGTCACGAAGGACTAGTTCCGTTTACGGTATTTCGGAAGAAACACATCTAACCAGTACACACCCATCCCACCTCACGATGCCAGGAATCACCCTAGACCACGTTCAAGAAAAACTTTGAGACGGGGAGATCACAATCTCGAATAGCATGGGATCAAATTTATATACGCGTGCTCTAAGGGGTGCCCCCCTCTCGGTCCCAACCGGAAACACCCATGCTCCCTGACCGGATGACTGGCTTTAATCCAGGGCCATGGAACCATCATCACGGCCTCTCGATTTGGTGTGTACCAGGAAAGCGGTTTGCAACTTACTAATCCATATCCCTTGCGGAAAACATGTGGTAGTACAGGAAGGGAAAATAGATGGGAACTGGACTGATTCATGTTGACACTGGAGTCAAATAGTCTGGCATGCTACAACACTGCCATCTTACCCATTCTCATGCCAACACATGGCCATGCAAACTCACATCCAACAACTTATGGATTTTCGAAACTCACTTGCCTCAACTTTGCATGTAATATGACATTCATCGAAATGCTCATAAACATGTCATGAAACTACTTAATGCAAACATGCCAATGACACTCATCATATCAAAAGTTCAAACATGCTTGCCTGGTTCAGAGTAGTCGGAGCCTAGCTCGGTGAAGTTCGCGGTTCCGTCACCTCCTTCGGTATCTACGGTGTAAAGAAACATACACGCTAATGTAAATACCATGAGGTGCACAGAAAAAATATTCCAAATATTTTTCAAATAAATCTGATAAAAAACTAGACAAAATTTTAAAGAGGACAGAAAAAGAATCAATCAAAAATCATTTTCTGTTTAAAAGTTATAAAGGTTTTAGTCCAGGGACTCATCTGTGATGAAACAGAAAGTTTCCAGGGGCCAACTTATAAAAACAGAAAACGCTTCGTTTGAGAATACGCCGGCCCAGAGGGGAGACGTACTTTGGCAGAAGGCGTCTTCAGAAAACGTTTCGTTTAAAAGAAAAGAGAGACTGACGAGGGGGTCCCACCCGTCAGGTTTGAAATTTCAAACGGGGGGGGGGGGGGGGAGGAACAGAGCGCGTCGGCGCCCGAGAGCTGCGGTGGTCGCCGGCGGCGATCCACAATGAGTTAGGAGGATCGGAGGGTACCTACGTGCTCAGTGTGTTCTTCCGCGTCGGTGGGTGGTGGTGGTGGTCGTCGGCGAGCACCACGTCGACGGCGGTCCTTGCTCCGGCGGATGACGGCTCGGGTGGAGTTGGATCTCGTCGGGGAGGGCTGCGAAGGTCAAATTGAAGCTTGGGTTAGATCACTGGGTGCTCGAGGAGGCTACGGGGTGCGGGGTGCTGCGGGGTGCGCTGGCGTGCATGAGGCCACGCGGAGGGCGGGGGAGCGTTGGGCGGCGCCGAACGGTGTTGCGAGCTGGCACTGTCTTCTGTTGGCCGCCACGGGTGGCGTTGTCACCGCAGAAGCTGCCAACTCCGGCGATGCTCGCCGCCACCGACGCCTGCACCCGTCCAAGAGGGCGTGCGGTGCTCTGGCCAGGGAGGAGAGGCCGAGCGCAACGCGCCAGGGCGCATAGTTGATCGATGACAAGTCTCTAACGAAGAAACGACACTGTAAAACTCTGAAACTCTGAATTTTACTGAAAGTGCACAATAACAGTGTTAGCCAGGTGTTCGACGAAATGATTTTGGCATGTGGGGAATTTTCCTTGAGCTGATTTTTGGTGGGGTGGCCTCTCATTGCATCCAGGGCTGCCTGAATTTTGGTAGAATTTTTGGAGAAGAGAAGATATGAATTTCACCAAATTTGACAAATCTGGTCCAAACTTGCAGAGGCTGAAACTTGAAAATTTTGAAAAGAAGAAGGGTGGATCTTGATGGTTCTAGGTTGTGGGTGCTAAGGACTATCCATAGGAGTTGTTTTGAGATCAAAACTCAACGGCAATTAGGTACTTGCTTTGAAAATCAACTAGGCTCAAAATAAATGACAGAATTAATTTGGGAGTTAAAATAAATGAAATAAAATCCAAAAATGGTTTGGACTTGTTGGAACAGAAAGTTTTGATTGCCCCAAAATGGAGGGAGGGGTTTTGGGAGGTTTTATCACATGAGGCATGGTAAAACCATGGGTGGTTTCAAAATGAGAGAAGCCCCAAAACTCCTAGGGTTTCTTTTTGAAGAAATAAATAAATCCCAAGAATTTATTTGAGAAGGGAATAACCAGAAGGAAGTTTTCATAATTCAAACACCAGAGTTGAAGAAGATACAAAGTAAAAAAAATAAAATCCTTGCCAAGGGAATTTTTTTTGAGAGAGAGATTTTTGGAAGGATTTAAATGACCTTCCTCAAAACCAACAAAGTTTTTTTTTGAAAATTGAATAAATTTTTTTGGAGTGTCACACTAGATGATTCAAGTACATGTTCCAGGAAGGATGTTCTCGCCAACTTCTAAACCCATAGAGTTTTCTTTCGAAGCACCCACCTGGAGTCTAGGCAAGAGCATGGCAGCCCACATTACCATTGGACGCATTGGAGAAGTTTACAACAGGGAGCTTAAGGACACTATTTACCAAATATGTGGGCGCCGAGACGAGCAATGGGAAGTAATCAGCACCAGGAAGGATAGATCCATTGCAGCTTTCATCCAGGAGTTAAACCAGCACATCCGACGCCAGGAGAACCAGATGCGCACGGACATGATGTACTTAAAGAAGGCGAAGACTAGGATCATCGAGCTGGAGGAAGAACTCAAGTTTAAACGCGATGGGTATGAGGAGGAAATCAAGACACTACTGGAGAAGAATGACGACCTAGTCAAGAAGACCGGAGTAATCATGGGAGGACTAGCACCGGGAGACGAAGACGAAGATCCCACTTGCCCGGACAACTACATCATCATCGACGACACCGATTCCGATCCTAGTGATGATGACTATGAAGACAAAGCTGGAGCAGACATCACGGAGTCTTCCACCGATCAAAATTTCTAGATGACTGCCATATATCACTAGTATTCGCCCATGTATTTAGTAGTAGTTGAACACTTGTGCGGTAGTTCTAGATCGTTTGTATGCCCTTTCTTGCTTGATTGAGTGAAATGATTGTGTTTGTCTCATGTGGATATGGGTAGTGTTTTCTCATTAGACCTCTTTTCTATTCTAAATCTCTTCCATCTAAACCCCTCAGATGCCTCCGAGACATGACACCGGTTTTGCCTTCCCACCGGGGCTCACCCAGTTGATCCAACAGCAGAATACGTTGATGCAATTGCTAGTTCAGAATCAGGGCAACAACAACAACAACACCAACAACACCACCAACAACAACCTGCCGCCCGTGGACAACATAGCCCGTTTTCTAAGGTTACAGCCACCGGTGTTTTCCAGTAGCACCGAGCCCATAGTTGCGGACGATTGGCTACACCGTATTGGAAGGGAGTTGACCACCGCAGGTTGCATAGATGTTGAGAGTGTGTGCTTTGCCGCACATCAATTGGATGGACCAGCAGCCTCATGGTGGGAGAATTACACAACCACTTTTCCTATAGCCAATGTCACTTGGGACTAGTTTCAACAAGCTTTCCGCACAGCCCATGTCTCCATTGGAGCTATACAAATGAAGAAGCGAGAGTTCCGCAACCTACGCTAGGGGAACCGTACTGTGGCTCAGTACGTGGATGAGTTTAGCAAGTTATCTCGCTACGCCCCTGATGATGTGGCCACAGATGCCGCGAAGCAGGAGAAGTTTATGGAAGGGCTGAATGATGAGATGAGTATGCAGTTGATGGTAGCAACCTTCAACAACTACCAGGAGTTGGTAGATAAGGCTCTTATGATTGAAGTGAAGCAACAGCAGATTGAGAGCCGTAAGAGGAAGTATGGACAAGGGAAGTATAACTCAGGAGCTCAGCAGAAACCTCGCCTAACCCCAAACTCGGGAGGACTTGTTCATAACCATGGAGGTCACAACCACACTGGAGGAGGATCGCATAACCACAATGGTTCTAAGAATGGGAATGGGAACGGAACCAACAATAATCATAACCGCCCCAACCCAGCCACACCGGCCAAAAGGGACTTAAGTCATGTTACTTGTTTCAAGTGCGGGAAGACTAGACACTACGCCACGGAGTGCCCTGAAGGAAAGAATGGAAATGGAAATGGGAGCGCTGGGAAGAAGCCAAATCCATTCAACAAAGGACAAGTGAACCATGTTAACGTGGAGGAGGTTGAAGAGCAGCCGGACGAGGTAATAGGTAAGTTTTTGGTTAAGTCATTTACCGCTCTTGTTCTTTTCGATACTAGTGCATCGCATTCATACATATCAAGGGGATTCGTGGATAAATTTAAACTACCAACCCAAACCCTTAGGACCCCTCTTTTAGTAAGTTCACCCGGAGCAGAGTATATGGCCAGCCGATGGTGTGACCAGATACCCTTAACCATTGGTACACATGTTTTTCCGTCCGACCTAATTATCTTGGAGTCACAAGGATTGGATGTGATATTGGGTATGGACTGGATGTCAAAATTTGGAGGAAGCATTGACTATGCTAGTAAGTCGATTTATCTCACCACCTCAGAAGGGAAAAGGATTAAGTATGTATCTAGGCATGTGCCTAGGAGGAGTCAAGTGAATGCCCTTACGGGAGTTGTTCAGGAGGAAGTGCCTGTAGTGAAGGATTACCCGGATGTTTTTCCAGAGGAGTTACCAGGCATGCCACCGGATAGAGACATTGAGTTTTTGATAGAGTTGTTGCCAGGTACAGGACCAATATCCAAGAGACCCTATCGGATGCTCGCAAATGATCTGGAAGAAATTAAGAAACAGATCAAGGAGTTATTGGAGAAAGGATGCATTCGAAGAAGTTTATCACCTTGGGGAGCCCCAGTACTTTTGGTTGAGAAGAAGGATAAATCCCTCAGGATGGTTGTTGATTATCGAGCATTAAATGAAGTGACGATTAAGAACAAGTACCCACTGCCGATGATCAATGATCTCTTTGATCAGTTGCAAGGAGCTAAAGTGTTTTTGAAGATCGATTTGCGATCGGGGTATCATCAGTTGAAGATACGAGAGAAGGACATACCGAAGACATCATTCACAACACGATATGGATTATACGAGTACACGGTCATGTCATTTGGACTGGCCAACGCCCCTGCCTATTTCATGAGCATGATGAACAAGGTGTTCATGGAGTATTTGGACAAGTTTGTTGTGGTATTTATTGATGATATTATGGTATACTCAAAGAACGAGGAGGAGCACAAGGAGCATTTGCGCTTAGTTCTCGAGAAACTCAGGGAACACGTTGTATGCTAAGTTTAGCAAATGCAAATTTTGGTTGAAGGAAGTCGGGTTCCTTGGACATGTTATATTGGGAGAAGGTATAGCAGTAGACCCCAGCAAAATTCAGTCAGTCACTGAATGGTTGGCACCCATTTCAGTTAGCGAGATCCGTAGTTTTCTTGGACTCACAGGATACTACCGGAGATTCATCGAGAATTTTTCCAAGATTGTAAAGCCAATGGCTGAACTGTTGAAGAAGGATACTAAGTTTAAATGGATAGAAGATTGCGAGGCAAGTTTCCAGGAATTGAAGAGACGTTTGACTACAGCGCCAGTACTAACACTGCCAGATATACATAAGGAGTTCCAAGTGTACTGCGATGCCTCACGCTTAGGACTTGGATGTGTGCTTATGCAGTACGGGAGAGTTGTTTCGTATGCCTCACGACAACTCAAACCTCATGAGTAGAACTATGCCACGCATGATTTGGAGTTAGCAGCCGTAGTACATGCATTGAAGACCTGGAGACATTACCTTATTGGAAACTATTGTGATGTGTACATGGACTATAAGAGTTTGAAGTACATTTTCACCCAGAAGGAACTGAACCTTAGACAGAGGAGATGGTTGGAACTTATAAAGGATTATGACATGAAACTACACTATCATCCAGGAAAGGCCAATGTCATAGCAGACGCTTTGAGACGGAAGAGTTATGCTAATATCCTTGAAAGTAAGGGACTGCCGAAGGAATTAGCAGAGGACATCATGGAACTTTGATTGGAGATTGTTCCTAGAGGATTTATTGCAACAATGGAGGTCTAGTCGACATTGCTGGACAAGATTCGGGAAGCCCAGAAAGAGGACAAGGAGATTGCTGAGATAAAGGAGAAGATGAGCAAAGGAAAGGCCAAAGGTTTTCGTGAAGATGAGCACGATACCCTATGGTTTGAGGACCGAGTTTATGTGCCCAATAACCAGGAGATCAGGAAGTTAATACTTCAAGAGGCCCATGACTCACCATACTCGATACACCCCGGAACACCAAGATGTATTTGGATTTGAAGGAACGTTTCTAGTGGACCGGTATGAAGAAGGATATTGCCGAGTATGTCGCCGTATGTGATGTATGTCAACGCATGAAGGCAGAGCATCAGAAGCCAGCAGGACTGTTACAGCCTATGCCGATACCCGAATGGAAGTGGGATAAACTGGGCATGGACTTTATCACCGGATTGCCCAGGACCAAAGCAGGATACGATTCCATATGGGTAGTAGTTGATCGCTTGACCAAAGTAGCTCACTTCATCCCAGTGAAAACCACCTATACGAGTGCAAAGCTGGCCCAGATATTTATGTCCAGGATAGTATGTCCGCATGGAGTTCCAAGGACCATCGTATCAGATCGAGGAACACACTTTACCTCAAAGTTTTGGCACCAGTTGCACCAGACCTTGGGAATGAGATTGGAGTTCAGTACAGCATTTCACCCGTAGACGGATGGACAAATAGAGAGAGTCAACCAAATTTTGGAGGACATGTTGAGAGCCTGTGCATTAGATTATGGATCTAGTTGGGATGACAATTTGCCATACGTAGAGTTTTCATACAACAATAGCTATCAAGCCAGTTTGAAGATGGCACCGTTTGAAGCCCTGTATGGACGAAGGTGCAGAACACCATTGATGTGGGACGAGGTAGGAGACCGACAGTTGTTTGGACCAGACTTGATCAAGGAGTCTGAGGAGAAGGTTAAATTGATTTGAGACAAACTGAAGATTGCTTAGTCTAGGCAGAAGAGTTATGCTGACTCAAAACGAGGAGGTAACCTATGAAATTGGAGAACAAGCATATCTGCGAGTATCACCCTTGCAAGGAGTGAAATGTTTTGGAGTTAAGGGAAAGTTAGCCCCGTGATTTGTAGGACCATATCGTATTTTGGAACGGACGGGAGAAGTTGCCTACAAGTTGGAGTTACCCGAGGGACTGTCAGGACTTCATGACGTGTTTCATGTTTCACAGCTGAAGAAGTGTCATGCTGAGATGGCAGATATACCGCTAAGAGATACAATACCCCTGGAGGCGATTCAGTTGGACAGTGATTTGACTTATGAGGAGAAACCAGTTAAGATTCTTGAGTTTGCAAGCAGAATCACCCGAAGTAAGGTTATCAAGTTTTTAAAGTTTAGTGGAGCCACCATACCGAGGACGAAGCCACCTGGGAACGAGAGGATGATCTCCGCAAAGACCACCCGCACCTATTTTCTAGCCAGCCCAAATCTCGAGGGCGAGATTCATCTTAAGGGGGGTAGGTTTGTAACATCCCAAATTTTCAATTTGGAATGCTATACATTAGATCATCATTGCATATCATGTTTTATTGCTTTTCCGTTCCGTAATCCTCGAAATCCTAAGCAACTCAAGGACCCTTAGAGAGAGTTGGGGATTTCCCGGTTTTCATATTTGATTCTTTTATCAAATTTTGAAACGAGGATTTTGGTTTTAATTATTTTTCTCTCCGAAAATATTTCATATTAAAATACAAGAGAGGAGATAATATGACTTCTCCAAAATAAATGAAATATTGGAGGAAAAATATTAAAATCAAATATTTGTTCCATTTGGATTTTATTGCAATTTTGTTTGCATTAGGAAAAAATTGCACGTTTTCAAAATTGCATTTTAGGGCCAAGAAAATGTTCATCTCGTTCTAAATATTTTATTTAGACGATGAAAATTTATTTTGGCATTTTTAGTTTTTTTATTTATTTTTCTAGGATTTTATTTCGGTCGGTGAAATTATTATTTTTTTTAAAAAAAGTTCCCGCGCCTTTTTTTGGTCCGGAGTCTCATCTCGACTTGTGGGGGAATCATAGTCTCCATCATTCTTTCCTCACCGGGACAATGCTCTAATAATGATGATCATCAGACTTTTATTTTCTTACAACTCAACAATTACAACTCGATACTTAGAACAAAATATGATTCTATATGAATGCCTCCGGCGGTGTACCGGGATATGCAATGACCCATGAGTGACATGTATGAAAGAATTATTAACGGTGGCATTGCCACAAATACGATGTCGACCACATGATCATGCTAAGCAATATGACAATGATGGAGTGTGTCATAATAAACGGAACGGTGGAAAGTTGCATGGCAATATATCTCGGAATGGCTATGGAAATGCCATAATAGGTAGGTATGGTGGCTATTTTGAGGAAGGTATATGGTGGGTGTATGATACGGCGAAAGGTGCGCGGTATTAGAGAGGCTAGCAAAGGTGGAAGGGTGAGAAAAGTGCGTATAATCCATGGACTCAACATTATTCATAAAGAACTCATATACTTATTGCAAAAATCTACAAGTTATCAAAGCAAAGTATTACGCGCATGCTCCTAGGGGGATAGATTGGTAGGAAAAGACCATCGCTCCTCCCCGACCGCCACTCATAAGGAAGACAATCAAAAAATAAATCATGCTCCGACTTCATCACATAACGGTTCACCATATGTGCATGCTATGGGAATCACAAGCTTTAACACAAGTATTCTTCAAATCCACAACTACTCAACTAGCACAACTTTAATATCACCAACTTTATATCTCGAAACAATTATCAAGCATCAAACTTCTCATAGTATTCAACACACTCATAAGGAAGTTTTATTATTAATCTTGTATACCAAGCATATTCGGATTTTAAGCAAATTACCATGCTATTTAAGACTCTCAAAATAATCTAAGTGAAGCATGAGAGATCAATAGTTTCTATAAAACAAATCCACCACCGTGCTCTAAAAGATATAAGTGAAGTACTAGAGCAAAACTATATAACTCAAAAGATATAAGCGAAGCACATAGAGTATTCTAACAAATTCCAAATCATGTATGGCTCTCTCAAAAGGTGTGTACATCAAGGATGATTATGGTAAACTAACAAATAAAGACTCGAATCATGCAAGACGCTCCAAGCAAAACACATATCATGTGGCGAATAATAATATAGCTCCAAGTGAAGTTATCGATAGAAGTAGACGAAATAGGGGATGCCTTCTGGGGCATCCCCAAGCTTTGGCTTTTAGGTGTCCTTAGATTATCTTGGGGGTGCCATGGGCATCCCCAAGCTTAGGCTCTTGCCACTCCTTGTTCCATAATCCATCAAATATTTACCCAAAACATGAAAACTTCACAACACAAAACTCAAAGTAGAAAATCTTGCGAGCTCCATTAGCGAACGAAAATAAAAGACCACTTCAAGGTACTGTAATGAACTCATTCTTTATTTATATTGGTGTTAAACCTACTGTATTCCAACTTCTCTATGGTTTATAAACTATCTTACTAGCCATAGATTCATTATTATTCTAAATCAAAGTAGACAAGGGCATATCATTAGGATCAGAAGAAACACTCTTATTAGCAAATAATTTCATAAGTTCATCCATCTTTCCACACAAAACATTAATTTATTCTATCGCATGCACATTTTTATTAGTAGATCTTTCAGTATGCCATTGAGAATAATTAACCATAATATTATCTAGGAGTTTAGTAGCTTCTCCTAAAGTGATTTCCATAAAAGTGCCTCCCGCGACCGAATCTAAAAGATTTCTAGAAGCAGAATTCAATCGGGCATAAATTTTTTGTATAATCACCCACAAATTTAAACCATGAGTAGGGCAATTACGTATCATTAGTTTCATTCTCTCCCAAGATTGTGCAACATGTTCATGATCAAGTTGCTTAAAATTCATAATATCATTTCTAAGAGAGATGATCTTAGCGGGAGGAAAATACTTAGAGATAAAAGCATCTTTGCACTTATTCCATGAATCGATACTATTTTTAGGCAAAGATGAAAACCAAGCTTTAGCACGATCTCTAAGCGAAAAAGTAAATAGCTTCAATTTAACAATATCATTATCCACATCTTTCTTGTTTTGCATGTCACACAAATCAACGAAGCTATTTAGATGGGTAGCGACATCTTCACTAGGAAGGCCAGAAAACGGATCTTCCATGACAAGATTTAGCAAAGCAGTATTAATTTCACAAGATTCAGCATCGGTAAGAGGAGCAATCTGAGTGCTAATAAAATCATTATTATTGGTATTGGTGAAGTCACACAATTTAGTATTATCTTGAGCCATCGTGACAAGCAAGCAACTAACACACAAGCAAACAAAAAGCAAACGGGCAAAAAGAGGCAAATAGAGAAAGAGAGGGAGGATAGAGAGAGAGAGGGCATATAAAACGGCAAGGGTGAAGTGGGGGAGAGGAAAACGAGAGGCAAATGACAAATAATGTAATGCGGGAGATAAGGGTATGTGATGGGTACTTGGTATGTTGAGCACTGCGTTGGTTTTCCCCGAAGAGGAAGGGATGATGCAGCAAAGTAGCGTAAGTATTTCCCTCAGTTTTTGAGAACCAAGGTATCAATCCAGTAGGAGGCTATGCGTGAGCCCCTCGTACCTGCACAAAAAAAATAAATCCTCGCAACCAACGCAAATAGGGGTTGTCAATCCCTACACGGCCACTTACGAGACTGAGATCTGATAGATATGATAAAGATAATATTTTTGGTATTTTTGTGATAAAGATGCAAAGTAAAATAAAGGCAAAGTAAAAAGCAAAGGAAATAAATAAGTAGTAGGAGATTAATACGATAAAGATAGACCCGGGGGCCATAGGTTTCACTAGTGGCTTCTCTCGAGAGCATAAGTATTCTACGGTGGGTGAACAAATTACTATTGAAAAATTGACAGAATTGAGCATAGTTATGAGAATATCTAGGTATGATCATGTATATAGGCATCACGTTCGAGACAAGTAGACCGACTCCTGGCTGCATCTACTACTATTACTCCACTCATCGACCGCTATCCAGCATGCATCTAGAGTATTAAGTTAAAAACAGAGTAACGCCTTAAGCAAGATGACATGATGTAGAGGGATAGACTCATGCAATATGATGAAAACCCCATCTTGTTATCCTCGATGGCAACAATACAATACGTGCCTTGCTGCCCCTACTATCACTGGGAAAGGACGCCGCAAGATTGAACTCAAAGCTAAGCACTTCTCCCATTGCATGAAAGATCAATCTAGTAGGCCAAACCAAACTGATAATTCGAAGAGATTTGCAAAGATAACCAATCATACATAAAAGAATTCAGAGAAGATTCAAATATTGTTCATAGATAGACTTGATCATAAACCCACAATTCATCGGTCTCAACAAACACACCGCAAAAAGAAGATTACATCGAATAGTTCTCCACAAGAGAGGGGGAGAACATGGTATTGAGATCCAAAAAGAGAGAAGAAGCCATCTAGCTAATAACTATGGACCCGTAGGTCTGAGGTAAACTACTCACACTTCATCGGAGGGGCTATGGTGTTGATGTAGGTATATATAGGAGGAAGGAGTACGTCGGTGGAGCAACAGGGGGCCCACGAGGGTGGAGGGCGCGCCTTGGGGGGGGGGGGGGGAGGCGCGCCCCCTACCTCGTGGCCTCCTGTTTTCTTTCTTGACGTAGGATCCAAGTCTCCCGGATCATAATCTTCCTAAAAATCACGTTCCCGAAGGTTTCATTCCGTTTGGACTCCATTTGATATTCCTTTTCTTCGAAATTCTAAAACAGGCAAAAAACAGTAATTCTGGGCTGGGCCTCCGGTTAATAGGTTAGTCCCAAAAAATAATATAAAAGTGGATAATAAAGCCCAATAGTGTCCAAAACAGTAGATAATATAGCATGGAGCAATCAAAAATTATAGATACGTTGGAGACGTATCAGGACCCACCCGGTCGAAGCGTAATTAGCGTTGTCATTCTGGTTGTGAACGTGTACATACATACTGGTCGATGTAGAGGCGCGCACGTGTCGTAGTAGAGGTGTGCATCTGTCATAGTAGAGGTACGCACGTAGCATGTACACGTACGTACATTGGCTAGGGTGCAAGAAAGAAAATACGGCCACATACGTACATATGGGCGGGGTCTCGAATGCCTACTTACGCATACGTATGGCCAGGGCTCGTGTACATGGCTGGGTCGGAACGGAGAAGCTAAGCCGTCGTCGTGATCATGGGGAGGCAACCGGATGGGTCAGAAGGGAATGCGTTGTCATGTTCATCGGGAGCCAACCGGCTTGGATGGAACATCCAATGGAAACGAGGATTGGCATACCGCAGAATGGAGGAAACGGCCTTGTGTTCGATCGGCCACGGTCGAAATGGTATCCTGTTCATCGGGAGGGGTCTGGCGTACCGCAAAACAGAGGAAATGGACCTCCTATGGTCGAAACAGGGTCCTGTTGATCGGGAGGGATGTGGCGTACAGCAAAACAGAGGAAAAGGACTTGTGTTGGAGCTCTACGGTCGAAACGGGGGTCCTGTTCAATGGGAGGGGTGTGGCGTACCGAAAAACGGGACTCCACGGGAACTGTTCATCTCCACTGCCGACCTCCTCCAGCCTCCACAGGCTCCTGTTTGTCCACCGTCTACCTCCTCTAGCCTCCACCTGTGACTGTTCATCCACGGACTCCTGTTCATCCAACCTCCTTCGTGCGCTCCTCCACCGGCTACTGTTCACCCGGCCCTCTCCACGGGGTCCTGTTCAACCACCCCTCCATGCGCTACTGTTCAACCAGCCTTCCACAGGCTACTGTTCGACCAGCCCTCCACGGGGTCCTGTTCATCCACCGGCTCGATTGATCGGGGTAATGTTCATCCAGCGGCAATAGCCTCTACTACCATGGGGTCCTATTCATCCAACCCCCCACAGGGAACTGTTCATCTGAACCCCCAACAACGCTCATTGTTCATCAAGAGGCAACATCGATCGGCTTCATTTAGTAGTAGTAGCGAAGGAATCACTCGGGTTTAGTTAATAGCAAGGGATCGATTGATCACTCGGGTTCAGTAATGCGTAGCCTGCAGTGTAATTGCTCGGGTTCAGTTAGAGCACAATGCCTCTCTCTGGTTTGGTTAGAGCGCAACGTCTCGCACACATGCGCGTACGTACGAGAGAAACGCTCATCGCTCGGCCCTCGACCACCCACCGTAATTGGGAACTTACCCGATATTTTCCTCGCCCTCGCTTCTACCACAGTTTTCTCCGTCATGGACGGCCCAAAGAATGACATGCAGCTGCGTCTCCGGCCCACCCAAGAAGAAAAGCCCATTTTCTTTCATGATTTTTTTATTGAAGTAGGATCCCACAACATCTATGATGATACCGGGTTTTGTCACAATTATCGTCATAGAAGTGTCATAAGCATGACAGAAATTTTTTTCGTTCGGCCCAAAATGTCATGGATGTGTCTTTTTTTTGCAGTGCACCATATGCAACATGCAACCACATTTGATAGCGTGAAGTTAAAGAAAGCACCTTGGATGGTTGTGTGTAGAAATTGAGATCATCAACTGCAGAGCTACGTTTATTGTCTGCATCTGCTGACACTGCACCCTTTAGAGCGCTGAAACGCTTAGTGCTTATCTTCGAACTTCACTGGAGCGACTTCTGTCTTTTCTTTTTTGTATTCATCAACACTGCATCAGAGTCTGAAATACCCATGCATAAAAAAACAATAGTGTGAGTATGGGTGAAGTGTGTGCACAAGTAGTACAATGTAAAGGTAGCAGATAGCATGCCGGTGAGAAATAAATGACGGGAGACATATGATAGCTCTACAACATGCATGGCAGACAAAATTACTAGATTCTAGGATTTTGAAATATGAGCACAGGGATTGCTGGGAAATGCAGATGCTCCTTGATACCTCTTGAGCACTGTGTTGGATTTCCCCGAAGAGGAGAGGATGATGCAGCAAAGTAGCATAAGTATTTCCCTCAGTTTTTGAGAACCAAGGTATCAATCCAGTACGAGGCTACGCGCGAGTCCCTCGTACCTACAAAAAATAATAGCTCAACGCAACTAGCACGCTTAGGGGTTGTCAATCCCTTCATGGTCACTTACGAAAGTGAGATCTGATAGAGATGATAAATAATATTTTTGGTATTTTTGGTATAGAGATGCAAAGTGAAAAGTAAAAGGCAAAGTGAAAAAGCAAAGCAATAATAAAGTGATGGAGATTGATATGATGAGCAAGAGACCCGGGGGCCATAGGTTTCACTAGTGGCTTCTCTCAAGAGCATAAGTATTCTACGGTGGGTGAACAAATTACTGTTGAGCAATTGACAGAACTGAGCATCGTTATGAGAATATCTAGGTATGATCATGTATATAGGCATCACATCCGAGACAAGTAGACCGACTCCTGCCTGCATCTACTACTATTACTCCAGTCATCGACCGCTATCCAGCATGCATCTAGAGTATTAAGTTAAAAACAGAGTAACGTCTTAAGCAAGATGACATGATGTAGAGGGATAGTTTCATGCAATATGATAAACAACCATCTTGTTATCCTCGATGGCAACGATACAATACGTGCCTTGCTGCCCCTTCTGTCACTGGGAAAGGACACCGCAAGATCGAACCCAAAGCTAAGCACTTCTCCCATGGCAAGAAAAACCAATCTAGTAGACCAAACCAAACTGATAATTCGAAGAGACTTGCAAAGGTAACCAATCCTACATAAAAGAATTCAGAGAAGATTCAAATATTATTCATAGATAGACTGGATCATAAACCCACAATTCATCGATCTCAACAAACACACCGCAAAAAGAAGATTACATCGAATAGATCTCCACGAGAGAGGGGGAGAACATTGTATTGAGATCCAAAAAGAGAGAAGAAGCCATCTAGCTACTAACTATGGACCCGTAGGTCTGAAGTAAACTACTCACACTTCATCGGAAGGGCTTGGATGATGATGTAGAAGCCCTCTGTGATCGATGCCCCCTCTGGTGAAGCTCCGGAACAGGCCCCAAGATGGGATCTCGTGGATACAGGAAGTTGCGGCAGTGGAATTAGGTTTTTGGCTCTGTATCTGATCGTTTGGGGGTACGTGGATATATATAGGAGGAAGAAGTACATCGGTGGAGCAACAGGGGGCCCACGAGGGTGGAGGGCGCGCCTGGGGGGCAGGCGCGCCCCCTACCTCGTGGCCTCCTGTTAATTGGCTTGACGTAGGGTCCAAGTCTCCTGAGTTGTATTCGGTGAGAAAATCACGTTCCCGAAGGTTTCATTCCGTTTGGACTCCGTTTGATATTCCGTTTCTTCGAAACCCTAAAACAGGCAAAAACAGCAATTCTGGGCTGGGTCTCCGGTTAATAGGTTAGTCCCAAAAATAATATAAAAGTGGATAATAAAGCCCAATAATGTCCAAAACAGTAGATAATATACCATGGAGCAATCAAAAATTATAGATACGTTCGAGACGTATCAAGCATCCCCAAGCTTAATTCCTGCTCATCCTCGAGTAGGTAAATGATAAAAACAGAATTTTTGATGCGGAGTGCTACTTGGCATAATTTCAATGTAGATCTTCTTAATTGTGGTATGAATATTCAGATTCAAAAGATTCAAGACAAAAGTTCATGTTGACATAAAAATAATAATACTTCAAGCATACTAACAAAGCAATTATGTCTTCTCAAAATAACATGGCCAAAGAAGGCTATCCCTACAAAATCATATAGTCTGGCTATGCTCTATCTTCACCACACAAAGTATTTAAATCATGCACAACCCTGATGACAAGCCAAGCAATTGTTTCATACTTTTGACATTTTCAAAACTTTTTCGATCTTCACGCAATACATGAGCATGAGCCATGGATATAGCACTATATGTGGAATAGAATGGTGGTTGTGGAGAAAACAAAAAGAGGGGAATATAGTCTCACATCAACTAGGCGTATCAACGAGCTATGGAGATGCCCACCAATCGATATCAATATGAGTGAGTAGGGATTGCCATGCAACGGATGCACTAGAGCTATAAGTATATGAAAGCTCAACAAAAGAAACTAAGTGGGTGTGCATCCAACTCGCTTGCTCACGAAGACCTAGGGCATTTTGAGGAAACCCATCATTGGAATATACAAGCCAAGTTCTATAATGAAAAATCCCCACTAGTATATGAAAGTGAGAGAATGAGAGACTCTCTATCATGAAGATCAGGGTGCTACTTTGAAGCACAAGTGTGGTAAAAGGATAGTAACATTGTCCCTTCTCTCTTTTTCTCTCATTTTTTATTTTTCGTTTGGAGTCTCATCCCGACTTGTGGGGGAATCATAGTATCCATCATCCTTTCCTCACTTGGGACAATGCTCTAAAAATGATGATCATCACACTTTTTATTTTTCTTACAACTCAATACTTAGAACAAAATATGACTCTATATGAATGCCTCCGGCGGTGTACCGGGATATACAATGAATCAAGAGTGACATGTATGAAAGAATTATGCTAGCAATACGATGTCAACTACATGATCATGATAGCAATATGACAATGATGGAGCGTGTCATAATGAATGGAACGGTGGAAAGTTGCATGGAAATATATCTTAGAATGGCTATGGAAATGCCATGATAGGTAGGTATGGTGGCTGTTTTGAGGAAGGTATTTGGTGGGTGTATGATACCGGCGAAAATTGCGCGGTATTAGAGAGGCTAGCAATGGTGGAAGGAAGGAAAGTGTGTATAATCCATGGACTCAACATTAGTCATAAAGAACTCATGTACTTATTGCAAAAATATAGAAGTTATCAAAGAAAAGTATTACGCGCATGCTCCTAGGGGGATAGATTGGTAGGAAAAGACCATCGCTCGTCCCCGACTGCTAGTCATAAGGAAGACAATCAATAAATAAATCATGATCCGACTTCATCACATAACGGTTCACCATACGTTCATGCTACGGTAATCACAAACTTTAACACAAGCATTTCTCAAATTCACAACTACTCAACTAGCATGACTCTAATATCAGCATCCTCATATCTCAAAACAATTATCAAGCATCAATTTTTTCTTAGTATTCAACACACTCAAAAGGAAGTTTTACAAATCTTGAATACCAAGCATATTATTATTAAGAAAATTACCATGCTATTAAGACTCTCAAAATAATCTAAGTGAAGCATGAGAGATCAATAGTTTCTATAAAACAAATCCACCACCGTGCTCCAAAAGATATAAGTGAAGCACTAGAGCAAAATTATATAACTCAAAAGATATAACTGAAGCACATAGAGTATTCTATCAAATTCCAAATTATGTATGGCTCTCTCAAAAGGTGTGTACAGCAAGGATGATTGTGGTAGACTAACAAGCAAAGACTCAAATCATAAAAGACGCTCCAAGCAAAACACATATCATGTGGTGAATAAAAATATAGGTCCAAGTAAAGTTACCGATACAAGTAGACGAAAGAGGGGATGCCTTCCCGGGCATCCCCAAGCTTTGGCTTTTAGGTGTCCTTAGATTATCTTGGAGAATGTCTTCTTGCTACCTCGTGAGCACTGCGTTGGATTTCCCCGAAGAGGAGAGGATGATGCAACAAAGTAGCGTAAATATTTCCCTCAGCTTTTGAGAACCAAGGTATCAATCCAGTAGGAGGCTACGCGCGAGTCCCTCGTACCTACACAAAAACAATAGCTCAACGCAATCAACGCGCTTAGGGGTTGTCAATCCCTTCATGGTCACTTACGAAAGTGAGATCTGATAGAGATGATAAATAATATTTTTGGTATTTTTGGTATAGAGATGCAAAGTTTAAAGTAAAAGGCAGAGTAAAAAAGCAAAGCAATAATAAAGTGATGGGGATTGATATGATGAGAAAGAGACCCGGGGGCCATAGGTTTCACTAGTGGCTTCTCTCAAGAGCATAAGTATTCTACGGTGGGTGAACAAATTACTGTTGAGCAATTGACAAAATTGAGCATAGTTATGAGAATATCTAGGTATGATCATGTATATAGGCATCACGTCCGAGACAAGTAAACCTACTCCTGCCTGCATCTACTACTATTACTGCACTCATCGACCGCTATATAGCATGCATCTAGAGTATTAAGTTAAAAATAGAGTAACGCCTTAAGCAAGATAACATGATGTAGAGGGATAGTTTCATGCAATATGATAAAAAACCCATCTTGTTATCCTCGATGGCAACGATACAATACGTGCCTTGTTGCCCCTTCTGTCACTGGGAAAGGACACCGCAAGATCGAACCCAAAGCTAAGCACTTCTGCCATGGCAAGAAAAACCAATCTAGTAGGGCAAACCAAACTGATAATTCGAAGAGACTTGCAAAGATAACCAATCATACATAAAAGAATTCAGAGAAGATTCAAATATTATTCATAGATAGACTGGATCATAAACCCACAATTCATCGGTCTCAACAAACACACTGCAAAAAGAAGATTACATCGAATAGATCTCCACGAGAGAGGGGGAGAACATTGTATTGAGATCCAAAAAGAGAGAAGAAGCCATCTAGCTACTAACTATGGACCCGTAGGTCTGAAGTAAACTACTCACACTTCATCGAAAGGGCTTGGATGATGATGTAGAAGCCTGCCATGATGGATACCCCCTCCGGCGAAGCTCCAGAACAGGCCCCAAGATGGGATCTCGTGGATACAGGAAGTTGCGGCGGTGGAATTAGGTTTCTGGCTTCGTATCTGATCGTTTGGGGGTACGTGGATATATATAGGAGGAAGAAGTACGTCGGTGGAGCAACAGGGGGGCCACGAGGGTGGAGGGCGAGCCTGGGGGGGCAGGCGCACCCCCTACCTCATGGCCTCCTGTTAATTGGCTTGACGTAGGGTCCAAGTCTCCTGAGTTGTATTTGGTGAGAAAATCACGTTCCCAAATGTTTCATTCCGTTTGGACTCCGTTTGACATTCCTTTTCTTCGAAACCCTAAAACAGGCAAAAACAGCAATTCGGGGTTGGGCCTCTGGTTAATAGGTTAGTCCCAAAAATAATGTAAAAGTGGATAATAAAGCCCAATAATGTCCAAAACAAAAGATAATATAGCATGGAGCAATCAAAAATTATAGATACAATGGAGACGTATCACTCCTCCAGCACACCACATGGTGTGGTCCTATGAAAATAATAGTCGACTGAAAACAAATAGGTCAGTACATTTTTTCTTCTTCGTCCGATGCACAAAGAACGGGCAGATCGCCTTCATCTACCTCCAGCCAGTCAGTGTTACGATCTTCCTCGAAACGCTAGCGACCACCGACCCAGTCCCCTGCCTCCGCCCTCCCCTCGACCTCACTGCACCGTCATGCTTGGCACCGCCCCCGGCCATCCCTTCAAGCCCCGTCGGCCTCCAGATCGGCCTCAAGCAGCTCCTGTGCCCCACACCCCTATGATAGACACTGATGCACCGCTTCCACGGCGAACATGCGGACTAGGTGCTCCGCACGCCTAAGTGGGTGCTACTTCTTTTAATTGTGATTTGACTGACCCTGAATTGAAATCCAGGCGGGCTACTGACCTCTAGCAAAGGTGAAATAGTAAATGGGAGGAAACCTTTTGCATTTAGTATGATGAAGAAGATGCAGTAAGAAGCGCTCAACTAGTTTATTTCGTGGGATGAATACGGTGTGAGCAGAGACGTAAGATTTGCATGAATAAGGGAAGAGGAGTACCTCTTTCTAATGGTAGTGTTGTGTCCTCCTTCTATTTTTCCAACGATCTTCTTGTGGTTCACTGGAAACGAGAACTTGTGGAGGATGGTGGAGCCTTGGATGAACCCATGGCCAAGTTGTTGAGTGTGGTGCGGTGGCTGTCTATCGATGGAGGGGAATCAGATCCGAGGCAGCGAATGACGGCTTAGCGGGAATAGGTCTGGTGCGGTGGATAGTTGCAACAGTGGAGCGGCAGAGGTGACGTGCAGGACAGTGTGGTCGAAGTGGTTCTGGTACGGCGCGCGTAGGCATCGTGAAGACAGCTCTGCCTCGGCTTCATCTGCTAAGTCCTTGATGGCGTTGCGGTTGCGGTTGCTTTCGATGATGACCTAGGGGTACCGGCTCTGCCGTGATGGAGGAGGGCGGCGGTGGATTGGGCGCGATGGGGTGGAGGACAGAGGAGGCTGGTGTTTCGCAGCTGGTGGAGAGGGTGTTTTGGCGCCCACGGAGTATGAATGGGGAAACAGAGGGAGGGGGAACTAAGGTGGAACAATGTTTCAGTTTGGGACACGCTTGTTTGAAATTTGGGGAAAGTTAGAAACTTTGCCCCCATCTAAATTTTGGACATATTATGGGTTGGGGATATGACAGTAATCTCGGGTGTCCCAAATGGTGGGCAGGATATATTTTGGCCGAGCGCATGGGTGTTTAGGCACCCACGGCGTATGAATGCTTCTCGGAGGCGGTTGAGACTGGCGTCTTGGTGAAGTTACAAACCTACCCCGGTTTAGATCTTTGAACATCGGGCCGATAGGCTACACGGGCCAGAGTCAGGACAGTAATTTCCTACCACCAAGCATTAGTCTTGCGCGGTTTCAGGTAGCCAGAGGCTTATTTGGCGCTTCGTTCAATATTTGGGAGCAGAAGCATTAACGTTTTCGGTTCTCTTGAATTGAACTTTCAGGATTTGTCAAACTTCACAAATCTTTACTCTGGAAAATCCTAAAACTACGATTATTTTGGAATGGAGGGGGTACATTCGAATATACATTGTACACGAGTATATATTAAAAAATATGCAACTTACCTCAGTTCATGCATGGTTCCAGATATGATCTCCTTGGTTGCAAAAAAATAGTTAGACATGCGTATTAATATATAGCATGTTCAAACGCACAACAAAGATTGATGCCCCCCCCCTTTAGATCTGATTTACAAATGCCATTATCTCGGGTTCAAATAGATGAATGCACTTCCTATGAATTCGAACCTTCAAAACCCCCTTTATGTTGAATTCAACATGTATTCTATTTTGTAGCTAGCAATTTGGAATGTATCCATGTAAATGACAAATGTGTAAAGTGCTTCACACTAATAACATGGAGTGCACTAATTAATGTTTATATATGAATTGCCAAAACAATGCATTTCCTATATTTCAAACCGCTCTCACTCTATGGATCGATAATATGAAATAAACACATGCACATGCTAGAATTCAATAGGGTAGGGGTGTCTGATAGACCGATTTTCGTTCATACGCAAAATTGCAAAATTCATGATCTCATCCAAAAATAATAATGCCATTTATATTTTAATTTAATGCATAGAACCACCTTTTACACGGAGATGCACTATGCCTCGGCCCGTTCTCACAAACACGTTATATATATCTCTCTATCTAACGCATAAGTGCACACACTTTATATACATTGACATTTCTCCTTCACACGTCCTCACAATCTCTCCCGGGGTGTCGGGGTGTCTCACGCACACATCTCTATCTCTCTCTCTCTCTTTCTGACTACTATGTACCACTCTTTTCACTAATCTCAGTTGGAAAACACTATTTCTCTCACATGCATATATACACACGCACGGTCTCTACTAGCCCTCTATACGCACATATATGTGCCTACGTGTCTCCCGCATGCACATTATCTTTAGGCCTCTCTCGAACACATTATCTTTGGACCCTACGTCAAGCCAATTAACAGGAGGCCACGAGGTAGGGGGCGCGCCCACCCCTACCAAGCGCGCCCTCCACCCTCGTGGGCCCCCTGTTGCTCCACCGACATACTCCTTCCTCCTATATATACCTACGTACCCCCAAACGATCAGATACGGAGCCAAAATCCTAATTCCACCACCACAACTTTCTGTATCCGCGAGATCCCATCTTGGGGCCTGTTCCGGAGCTCCGCCGGAGGGGGCATCGATCACGGAGGGCTTCTACATCAACACCATAGCCCCTCCGATGAAGTGTGAGTAGTTTACCTCAGACCTACGGGTCCATAGTTATTAGCTAGATGGCTTCTTCTCTCTTTTTGGATCTCAATACAATGTTCTCCCCCTCTCTTGTGGAGAACTATTCGATGTAATCTTCTTTTTGCGGGGTGTTTGTTGAAACCGATGAATTGTGGGTTTATGATCAAGTCTATCTATGAATAATATTTGAATCTTCTCTGAATTCTTTTATGTATGATTGGTTATCTTTGCAAGTCTCTTCGAATTATCAGTTTGGTTTGGCCTACTAGATTGATCTTTCTTGCAATGGGAGAAGTGCTTAGCTTTGGGTTCAATCTTGCGGTGTCCTTTCCCTGTGACAATAGGGGCAGAAAGGCACGTATTGTATTGTTGCCATCGAGGATAACAAGATGGGGTTTTCATCATATTGCATGAGTCTATCCCTCTAGATCATGTCATCTTTCTTAAGGCGTTAATCTGTTTTTAATTTAATACTCTAGATGCATGCTATATAGCGGTCGATGAGTAGAGTAATAGTAGTAGATGCAGGCAGGAGTCGGTCTACTTGTCTTGGACGTGACGCCTATATACATGATCGTACCTAAATATTCTCATAACTATGCTCAATTCTGTCAATTGCTCAACAGTAATTTGTTCACTCACCGTAGAATACTTATGCTCTCGAGAGAAGCGACTAGTGAAACCTATGGCCCCCGGGTCTATGTTTATCATATTAATCTCCTACTACTTAGTTATTTCCTTTGCTTTTTTACTTTGCCTTTATTTTACTTTGCATCTTTATCACAAAAATACGAAAAATATTATCTTTATCAAATCTATTAGATCTCACTCTCGTAAGTGGCCATATAGGGATTGACAACCCCTATTTGTGTTGGTTGCGAGGATTTATTTGTTTTGTGCAGGTACGAGGGACTCGCGCGTAGCCTCCTACTGGATTGATACCTTGGTTCTCAAAAACCGAGGGAAATACTTACGCTACTTTGCTGCATCATCCCTTCCTCTTTGGGGTAAACCAACGTAGTGCTCAAGAGGTAGCAAGAATGATTTCTGGTGCCGTTGCCGGGGAGGTCTATGCAAAAGTCAACATACCAAGTACCCATCACATACCCTTATCTCCCGCATTACATTATTTGTCATTTGCCTCTCGTTTTCCTCTCCCCCACTTCACCCTTGCCGTTTTATTCGCCCTCTCTCTCTATCCTCCCTCTCTTTCTCTATTTGCCTCTTTTTGCCCGCTTGCTTTTTGTTTGCTTGTGTGTTAGTTGTTTGCTTGTCACGATGGCTCAAGATAATACTAAATTGTGTGACTTCACCAATACCAATAACAATGATTTTATTAGCACTCCGATTGCTCCTCTTACCGATGCTGAATCTTGTGAAATTAATACAGCTTTGCTGAATCTTGTCATGAAAGATCCGTTTTTCGGCCTTCCTAGTGAAGATGCCGTTACCCATCTAAATAGCTTCGTTTATTTGTGCGACATGCAAAAGAAGAAAGATGTGGATAATGGTATTGTTAAATTGAAGCTATTTCCTTTTTCGCTTAGAGATCGTGCTAAAGCGTGGTTTTCGTCTTTGCCTAAAAATAGTATTGATTCATGGAATAAGTGCAAAGATGCTTTTATCTCTAAGTATTTTCCTCCCGCTAAGATCATCTCTCTTAGAAATGATATTATGAATTTTAAGCAACTTGATCATGAACATGTTGCACAAGCTTGGGAGAGAATGAAACTAATGATACGTAATTGCCCTACTCATGGTTTAAATTTGTGGATGATTATACAAAAATTTTATGCCGGATTGAATTTTGCTTCTAGAAATCTTTTAGATTCGGCCGCGGGAGGCACTTTTATGGAAATCACTTTAGGAGAAGCTACTAAACTCCTAGATAATATTATGGTTAATTATTCTCAATGGCATACTAAAAGATCTACTAATAAAAAGGTGCATGCGATAGAAGAAATTAATGTTTTGTGTGGAAAGATGGATGAACTTATGAATTTATTTGCTAATAAGAGTGTTTCTTATGATCCTAATGATATGCCCTTGTCTACTTTGATTGAAAATAATAATGAATCTATGGATGTGAATTTTGTTGGTAGGAACAATTTTGGTAACAACGCGTATAGAGGAAATTTCAATCCTAGGCCTTATCCTAGTAATCCCTCTAATAATTATGGTAATTCCTACAGCAATTCTTATGGAATTATAATAATATGCCCTCTGATTTTGAATATAATATTAAAGAATTTATTACTTAGCAAAAGAATTTCAATGCTTTGATTGAAGAAAAATAGCTTAAGATTGATGAGTTGGCTAGGAACGTTGATAGAATTTCTCTTGATGTTGATTCTTTGAAACTTAGATCTATTCCACCTAAGCATGATGTCAATGAGTCTCTCAAAGCCATGAGAATTTCCATTGATGAGTGCAAAGAAAGAACCTCTAGGATTCGTGCTAAGAAAGATGCCTTTATAAGAGTGTGTTCTTCTAGTTCCTATGAAAATAAAGATGAAGATCTAAAAGTTATTGATGTGTCCCCTATTAAATCATTTTTTGCAATACGAATCTTGATAATTATGGGACTGAATATGATCCACCTTTACCTAGAAGGCGTTCCAAGAATTCGGAATTTGTTGATCTTGATGCTAAAATTGATAAAAGTGGGATAGCAGAAATTAAAACCCTAGATGTTGCTAAACCCACTATTATGGATTTCAAGAAATTTAACTATGAAAATTGCTCTTTGATTTATTGTATTTCCTTGTTACAATCCGTGCTAAATTCTCCTCATGCTTATAGTCAAAATAAAGCGTTTCCTAAACATATCGTTGATGCCTTGATGCAATCTTATGAAGAAAAACTTGAATTGGAAGTTACTATCCCTAGAAAGCTTTATGATTAGTGGGAACCAACTATTAAAATTAAAATTAAAGATCATGAATTCTATGCTTTATGTGATTTGGGTGCTAGTGTTTCCACGATTCCAAAGACTTTGTGTGATTTGTTAGGTTTCCGTGATTTTGATGATTGCTCTTTAAAATTGCACCTTGCGGATTCCACTATTAAGAAACCAATGGGAAGAATTAATGATGTTCTTATTGTTGCAAATAGGAATTATGTGCCCATAGATTTTATTGTTCTTGACATAGATTGCAATCCTTCATGTCCTATTATTCTTGGTAGACCTTTTCTTAGAACGATTGGTGCAATTGTTGATATGAACGAAGGAAATATTAGATTCCAATTTCCATTAAGGAAAGGCATGGAACACTTTCCTAGAAAGAAAATTAAATTACCTTATGGATCTATTATGAGAGACACTTATGGATTGCCTACCAAAGATGGCAATACCTAGATCTATCCTTGCTTTTTATGCCTAGCTAGGGGCGTTAAACGATAGCGCTTGTTGGGAGGCAACCCAATTTTATTTTTATTCATTGCCTTTTTCTCCTGTTTAGTAATAAATAATTTATCTAGCCTCTGTTTAGGTTGTGTTTTTTGTGTTTAATTAGTGTTTGTGCCAAGTAGAACCGTTGGGAAGACTTGGGGAAAGTATTGTTACACTTGCTGTAAAAAAACAGAAACTTTAGCGCTCACGAGAACTACTGCCATTTTTATTTGGAAAGTGCTATTTAGGTAATTATTTTTGAAGATAATTAATAGATAAATTCCTCACGTCCAGAAATTTATTTTAGAATCTTTGGGCTTCCAGATCTTGCGTTAGCTACAGATTACTACAGACTATTCTGTTTTTGACAGATTCTGTTTTTCGTGTGTTGTTTGCTTATTTTGATGGATCTATCGCTAGTAAAATAGTTTATAAACCATAGAGAAGTTGGAATATAGTAGGTATAACACCAATATAGATAAAGAATGAGTTCATTACAGTACCTTGAAGTGGTCTTTTATTTTCTTTCGCTAACGGAGCTCATGAGATTTTCTACTTTGAGTTTTGTGTTGTGAAGTTTTCATGTTTTGGGTAAAGATTTGATGGATTATGTTGGAAATATGAGAAATTTACCAAATGATTTTATTAACAGAAATACTAGGTAAAGCATGACTAATATAGTAGAGATAAAACAAGTCATGCGTTCTGATAGAGAGAGAGTAAATAGCTTCTGCATATATGAATCGTAGCCTACCATATCTATAGCAGACAGTAGAACTAGTTGCATATATGAAGTAGAACATAACATATTTAGGGCAAGTACTAGTACGAGAAACTGTGGTAGGATATTTAACAGAAATAAGAACACATACGAGACAGCAGCAGCAGTAGCACTGGACTTGGGGT
Organism: Triticum aestivum; assembly: GCF_018294505.1. NCBI lineage: Eukaryota > Viridiplantae > Streptophyta > Magnoliopsida > Poales > Poaceae > Triticum > Triticum aestivum. The sequence goes on along the minus strand of NC_057794.1, from coordinate 80,061,707 downwards.
TGGTGTCCTCGCCAGCCATGTCGTCGAGGAGGTTGTCGATGTCAGGGAAGAAGTCGTCGTCGGGGAAGTAGTCGTCGGAGTCCGGGGCGTCTGTGACAAAGGAATCAGTCAGTAGTCACGCAGAGTGCTCCCCAAAAACCTTATCACCCTTCTCCCATACAGGACTCAAAGAGGTGCGGTTTCAGAGGCCTACTATCCCGACCTGCGGTGCACGCCGCAAGCCGGGATGAGGAAGACAGTAGCAGCTCAGAGATTGGAACCGGTGGCGAGAGTAAGGAGAAGTTCTGGTGCGTCTCTCTGAGAGGAGCGACCTCCCTTTTATAGGCGCAAGAGAAGGAGGCGAGAGGCTGCGCCGGGAGCTGAAGGGAACGCGGGAGATGAAACGAACAGACAGCGGCCGAAGGGTGCAGTGTTCATATTCAATATCCACTACAACAAAACTTTCCAGCTCCCGAGTGACCTTTCGTATACCCGTAGTGCGTGGAAAAAATTTAGACATCAGCTCGGCTCATTCCCGCAACCCGCAGCGCGTCGTGATGAGGCGTGGCGTGGCGAGGCGAGCGGCGGAGGAGGAGCACGCGTGGATGTCCATCTTGTTCTCATGCTCATACAAGTGGGGAAAGAACCTCCCTTATAAGGAGGTCCAGCTCCCACTAAACTAGCAATGTGGGACTAAACTTTAGTAGTATCCCTTGCTTTGCACAAATGGGCTAAGTGGGCCTCTAGGATTTATTAGGAATTTCTAAAATAGTTATTGGGCTGCCCCCAATATAGACTAAATTCCAGCAATCCCCCACCAGATCCCAAAGGCACACAGAAATTTGCCTTTGGTTCCAACACACTGTTTTATATACCGGTACTGCAGTGGAGATTGTTAAGTTGAACTTCCACCTAGAACTCTATGCTACACTAGTAAGCAACTTGAACAGTGGACTGGGCCTTGAACTGCAAGTTTTCTGCGAATCTAGCTTCACATAAAGCCTTGACCGATACGTGGCTACCGTGGGTCTTCCCCGCGGGTGGAGCTTATGCGTCATACTCCGAGACCTTTCATGAGTTTACTAGAGAGAACCCTACTCTCATAGATTGCGACGTTTAACAATCAGACTCATATAGGTGCGTTCTTCAAAAGATGTTCTGCAAGACAACATCTCTGCTTCAAAGAGCCACTTAGAACACATTAAGATATACATCAACCTGCCATGCAGATTAGGAGAGTATTGCATCTTTATGGAGTGGTATTTTAACAGTAAGGGTACTCTCCTCCCAGTTGACCAACAGCTTGTCTTCCACATCTAATTCATGGGATCTCCGATCACAAAGAATAGGTTACCCATCTCCCTCGATGCTTTATCTATCACATTACATAATAGACCCTTGCTAAAAGGATCTGTCAGATTTTTAGACGTTTGGATATAATCCAATGCAATAACTCCGGAGTTTCTCATTTTTTGATAGACTTTAACCTTCTCTGAACGTGTCTTGATGACTTCATGTTATCCTTTGAGCTGCTCACTTTCGTGATCACATTTTGATTGTCGCAGTTCATAAGAATACCCGGTAGAGGTTTCTCAACAACCGGCAAGTCATTCAAGAGCCGGCGAAGCCAATCTGCTTCGACCGTAGTTGTATCTAGTGCTCTGAGTTCTACTTCCATTGTTGACCTCGTTAAGATGGTCTACTTGCCTGACTTCCAAGAAACAGCGCCACCTCCATGAGTGAATACATAACCGCTCGTGGCCTTTATCTCATCAGCATCTGAGATCCAGTTTGAGTCACTATACCCTTCAAGCACCTTTGGGTGCCCGGTGTAGTGAATTCCATAATTTGTAGTGCATTTTAAATAACGCAAAACTCTCTCTAGAGCTTTCCAATGCACATCTCTTGGTTTTGAAACAAACCGACTCAGTTTGCTAACAAAAAAAAGAGATGTCAAGTCTTGTAGCACTGGCTAAGTACATAAGCGAGCCAATAATATGAGAATACTTCAATTGGTCTCTAGCAATTCTTCGATTCTTTTGAAGCAACACACTAGCATCATATGGTATTGGAGAGGGCTTGCAGTCACTGTAGCCAAACCGACTCAAGATCTTTTCCACATAGTGAGATTGAAGCAATGTAATCCACCATCATCGTCTCTCAACAACTTGATGTTCAGAATGACATCAGCAACTCCTAAATCCTTCATCTCAAAACAACGAGATAGGAAATTTTTGACCTCCTTAATAACATTCAGATTTGTTCCGAAAATCAGTATGTCATCAACATAGAAGAAAAGGATAACTCCCTCGCCCCCACCATGGCGATAGTACACACATTCGTCAGCTTCGTTTACAACAGAGCCTGCAGCTATTAAAGTTCTTTCAAACTCCTCATGCCACTGTTTGGGTGCTTGCTTGATTCCATACAAAGACTTCAACAACTTGCACACTTTCCCTTCCTGACCATCTAGTACAAACTCATCTGGTTGTTCCATATAAATTTCCTCGTCCAACTCTCCATTTAGGAAAGCAGTCTTAACATCCATTTGATGAACGAGAAGACCATGTGAGGAAGCTAGTGAAATCAGAACTCGAATAGTGGTTAGTCGAGCCACAGGTCAGTAAGTATCAAAGAAGTCTTCACCTTCCTTTTGGGTATAACCCTTAGCCACGAGCCGAGCCTTGTATTTTTCAATAGTACCATCAGGCCTAAGCTTCTTTTTGAATACCCATTTGCATCCTATAGGTTTGCACCCATAAGGACGATCAGTTATCTCCCAAGTTTCATTCGCTAAGATGGAATCCATCTCGCTATGAACCGCTTCCTTCCAGTAGTCAGCATCTTCAGATGCATAAGCCTCTGAAAAAGAACTGGGAGTGTCATCTATGAGATACACAAGAAAATCATCACCAAAGGACTTTGCAGTCCTATGTCTCTTGCTCCTAGTAGGAACTTCATTGTTTTCCTCCACAGGACTTTCAAAGTGTTCTATCGAAATGGCAGATTTTTTAATTGTAACTGGTTCCTGATTCGATGAACTAGGCATCCCCTGATTAGATGAGGTAGCCATATCCTTCATGGGAAAGATATATTCAAAGAAAGTCGCATCATTCGACTCCATGATCGTACCGACATGCATGTCAGGTACCTCAGATTTTACAACCAAGAATCTATATCCAATGCTATGAAAAGCATATCCCAGGAAAACACAATCCATAGTCTTTGGTCCAAGCTTTCGCTTCTTTGGAATTGGAACATTGACTTTCGCCAAACAACCCCATGTTCGTAGATAAGAGAGTTTTAACCTTCTCTTCTCCCATTCCTCTAATGGAGTTATCTCTTTGTTCTTTGTGGGAACTCGGTTTAGGACATGACATGCCGTCAATATCGCCTCCCCCACCATGCCTTGGAGAGACCCGATGTGTCTAACATGGCATTAACCAAATCTGTTAGAGTACGGTTCTTTCTTTCGGCCACCCCATTTGACTGAGGTGAGTAGGGAGGCGTCCTCTCATGGATTATACCATGTTCCGCACAAAAAGCATCAAATTCATTGGAAAAATACTCTCCACCACGGTCGGACCTAAGCCTCTTGATTTTTCAATCAAGTTGGTTTTCCACTTCAGCTTTATAGATCTTGAAAAAGTTCAAAGCATCATCCTTAGATTTTAGAAGATACACATGGCAGTATCTAGTGGAGTCATCAATTAACATCATGAAATATTTCTTTCCACCTTTTTTCAAAACGCCATTCATTTCACAAAGATCTGAATGTATGAGTTCTAGTGTTGCAAGATTTCTTGTTTCCGCAGTCGTTTGAGACTTACGAGGTTGCTTAGCTTGCACACACACTTGACACTTAGATCCCTTGACAGTGGTGAAACTAGGGATTAAGTTCAACTTCGCTAGTCGCAACATGAAACCAAAGTTAACATGACAAAGACGTGAATGCCACACATTTGATTCACTATTGTTGCAAATATGATTAACAACTTTATTGCAAACGTCTGATAAGGATAAACGAAACAGGCCTCCTGACTCATAGCCTTTACCAACAAAGGTTCCATACTTGGATATTACAAATTTATTTGACTCAAAGACAAGCTTATAGCCATCTCTACACAGAAGAGATCCGCTAACAAGATTTTTATTGACGGAGGGGACATAATGCACGTTCTTCAGCCGCACGATCTTTCCCGAAGTAAACTTCAGATCGACCGTGCCAACACCACGAACAGAAGCACTTGAACCGTTGCCCATCAGCACGGTTGAAGTTCCTATGGTCTGATAAGACGAAAACATGGAAATATCACCGCATACATGCACATTAGCACCCCTGTCAATTAACCAATCAGGAGAATGACATACTGAAAGAATAGTGGGAAATATACCATACCCATCATCCTTCATGTCAATGTCTCCAATGACAACATTAGTGGTCTTGCCGCCCTTCCCAGGGTGACGCTTGTCATAGCGATTAGGGCAACTAGGAGCCCAATGATCAGGATCCCCAACCCATGACAGACACCTTTCTTCTTGTCATTATTCTTCTCGAAGTTCGTGTGTTGCACAACCTTGTTCTTCCCATCAAACTTGCCCTTGTTCTTGAACTTGTGGGGCTGGAAGTTCTTCTTCTGTACCAGATTGGCACTAGATCCTCCCTCAATACCTCGAGCATGTGTGTCCTTTGCTCTCGCCTTTTCTTCCACATCAAGAGTGCAAATGAGATCCGGGACGGAAAACTCCTGCCTCTTATGCTTTAGCAAGGTAGCAAAGTTCCTCCATGAAGGAGGAAGCTTACTGATGATACCTCCAGCAACAAACTTGTCCGGTAGCATACAACTGAAGTACTCAAGTTCTCTAGCAAATGACTTTATCTCATGAGCTTGTTCAACCACGGAGCGCTCTTCAGTCATCCTGTAATCATAGAATGGCTCCATGATGTACAGCTCAGTGCCAGCATCCGAGACCCCAAACTTGGCCTCGAGTGCATCCCACATATCTTTTCCATTATCAATTGACGCATAAGCATCAACTATGTTCTCATTAAGAACACTCAAGAGAGCAGCCTTAAACAGAGTATCCATTTTCTGAAAAGCTTGTGCCTGTTGAGCATCAAGCTCTCCTTCAGGTTTTCCAAGAGTGGCGTCGTAGCAACTCATGGTTTGAAACCATAAGACTGCTCTCATGATCCACCTCTTATAGTGGATACCCTCAAACATAGGAGGTTTCATGGAAGCACCAAAACCACTTGGGGTAAAATGCCTATTATAAGGTTTTTGGATTGTTGAAAATATGAGAAATTTACCAAATGATTTTATTAACATAAATACTAGGTAAAGCATGACTAATATAGTATAGATAAAACAAGTCATGTGTTCTGACAGAGAGAAGGTAAATTGCTTCTGCATATATGAACCGTAGCCTACCATATCTATAGCAGACAGTAGAACTAGTTGCATATATGAAGTAGAACCTAACATATTTAGGGCAAGTACTAGTACGAGAAACTGTGGCAGGATATTTAACAGAAAGAAGAACAAAAACGGGACAACATCAACAGTAGCACTGGACTTGGGGTCGGTGTCCTCGCCAGCCATGTCGTCGAGGAGGTTGTCGACGTCGGGGAAGAAGTCGTCATCGGGGAAGTAGTCGTCGGAGTCCGGGGCGTCCGTGACGAAGCAATCAGTCAGTAGTCGCGCAGAGCGCTCCCCAAAAACCTTATCACACTTCTCCCGTACAGGACTCAAAGAGGTGCGGTTTCAGAGGCCTACTGTCCCGACCTGCCGTGCACGTCGCAAGCCGAGATGAGGAAGACAGCAACAGCACAGAGATTGGAACCGGTGGCGAGAGGAAGGAGAAGTTCTGGTGCGTCTCTCTGAGAGGAGCGACCTCCCTTTTATAGGCGCAAGAGGAGGCGAGAGGCTGCGCCGGGAGCTGAAGGGAACGAGGGAGATGAAACAAACAGACAGCAGCCGAAGGGTGCATTATTCGTATTCAATATCCACTACAGCAAAACTTTCCAGCTCCCGAGTGACCTTTCGTATATCCATAGTGCGTGGAAAAAATTTAGACATCGGCTCGGCTCATTACCGCAACCCGCGTGACGAGGCATGGCGTGGCGAGGCAGGCGGCGGAGGAGAAGCGCGCGTGGATGTCCCTCTTGTTCTCATGCTGATACAAGTGGGGAAAGAACCTCCCTTATAAGGAGGTCCAGCTCCCACTAAACTAGCAATGTGGGACTAAACTTTAGTAGTATCCCTTGCTTTGCACAAATGGGCTAAGTGGGCCACTAGGATTTATTAGGAATTTCTGAAATAGTTATTGGGCTGCCCCCAATATAGACTAAATTCCAGCAGATTATGGAACAAGGAGTGGCAAGAGCCTAAGCTTGGGGATGCCCATGGCACCCCCAAGATAATCTAAGGACACCTAAAAGCCAAAGCTTGTGGATGCCCCGGAAGGCATTTCCTCTTTCGTCTACTTCTATTGGTAACTTTACTTGGAGCTATATTTTTATTCGCCACATGATATGTGTTTTGCTTGGAGTGTCTTGCATGATTTGAGTCTTTATTTGTTAGTTTACCACAATCATCCTTGCTGTACACACCTTTTGAGAGAGCCATACATAATTTGGAATTTGTTAGAATACTCTATGTGCTTCGCTTATATCTTTTGAGTTATATAGTTTTGCTCTAGTACTTCACTTATATCTTTTAGAGCATGGTGGTGGATTTGTTTTATAGAAACTATTGATCTCTCATGCTTCACTTAGATTATTTTGAGAGTCTTAAATATCATGGTAATTTTTTTTAAAATCCTAATATGCTTGGTATACAAGATTAATAATAAAACTTTCTTATGAGTGTGTTGAATACTATGAGAAGTTCGATGCTTGATAATTGTTTTGAGATATGAAGATGGTGATATTAAAGTTGTGCTAGCTGAGTGATAATGAATTTTAAGAATACTAGTGTTAAAGTTTGTGATTCCTGTAGCATGCATGTATGGTGAACCGTTATGTGATGAAGTCGGAGCATGATTTATTTTTTGATTGTCTTCCTCATGAGTGCCGGTCGGGGACGAGCGATGGTCTTTTCCTACCAATCTATCCCCCTCGGAGCATGCATGTAATACTTTGCTTTGATAACTTGTAGATTTTTGCAATAACTATATGAGTTGTTTATGACTAATGTTGAGTCCATGGATTATACGCACTTTTCTCACCATTCCACCTTTGGTAGCCTGTCTAATACCGCGCACCTTTCGCCGGTATCATACACCCTCCATATACCTTCCTCAAAACAGCCACCATACCTACCTATTATGGCATTTCCATAGCCATTCCGAGATATATTGCCATGCAACTTTCCACCGTTCCGTTTATTATGACACAATCCATCATTGTCATATTGCTTAGCATGATCATGTAGTTGACATCGTATTTGTGGCAAAGCCACCGTTCATAATTCTTTCATACATGTCACTCATGAGTCATTGCATATCCTGGTACACCGCCGGAGGCATTCATATAGAGTCATATTTTGTTCTAAGTATCAAGTTGTAATTGCTGAGTTGTAAGAAAAATAAAAGTGTGATGATCATCATTATTAGAGCATTGTCCCAGTGAGGAAAGGATGATGGAGACTATGATTCCCCCACAAGTCGGGATGAGACTCCGGACGAAAAAAAAGAGAAAGAAAAGAGGCCATAAAAAAAGAAAAAAGGCCCAAATAAAAAAATGAGAGAAAAAGAGAGAAGGGACAATGCTACTATCCTGTTACCACAGTAGTGCTTCAAAGTAGCACCATGATATTCATAGTAGAGAGTCTCCTATGTTATCACTTTCATATACTAGTGGGAATTTTTCATTATAGAACTTGGCTTGTGTATTCCAATGATGGGCTTCCTCAAATTGCCCTAGGTCTTCAGGAGCAAGCAAGTTGGATGCACACCCACTTAGTTTCTTTTTGAGCTTTCATATACTTATAGCTCTAGTGCATCTGTTGCATGGCAATCCCTACTCACTCACATTGATATCTTTTGACGGGCATCTCCATAGCCCGTTGTTACGCCTAGTTGATGTGAGACTATCTTCCCCTTTTTGTCTTCTCCACAACCACCGTTCTATTCCACCTATAGTGCTATGTCCATGGCTCACGCTCATGTATTGCGTGAAAATTGAAAAAAGTTTTGAGAATGTCAAAAGTATGAAACAATTGCTTGGCTTGTCATCGGGGTTGTGCATGATTTAGATATTTTGTGTGGTGAAGATGGAGCATAGCGAGACTATATGATTTTGTAGGGATAACTTTCTTTGGCCATGTTATTTTGAGAAGATATAATTGCTTTGTTAGTATGCTTGAAGTATTATTATTTTTATGTCAATATGAACTTTTGTGTTGAATCTTTTGGATCTGAATATCATACCACAATTAAGAAGAATTACATTAAAATTATGCCAAGTAGCACTCCGCATCAAAAATTCTGTTTTTATCATTTACCTACTCGAGGACGAGCAGGAATTAAGCTCGGGGATGCTTGATACGTCTCCAACGTATCTATAATTTTTGATTGCTCCATGCTATATTATCTACAGTTTTGGACATTATTGGGCTTTATTATCCACTTTAATATTATTTTTGGGACTAACCTATTAACCAGAGGGCCAGCCCAGAATTGCTATTTCTTTTTTAGGGTTTCGAAGAAAAGGAATATCAAACGGAGTCCAAACGGAATGAAACCTTCGGGAACGTGATTTTCTCAACAAACAAAACCTGGGAGACTTGGACCCTACGTCAAGACACAAAAGAGGAGGCCACGAGGTAGGGGGTGCGCCCACCCCTACCAGGCGCACCCTCCACCCTCATGGGCCCCTTGTTGCTCCACCGACATACTACTTCCTCCTATATATACCTACGTACCCCCAAACGATCAGATACGGAGCCAAAAACCTAATTCCACCACCGCAACTTTCTGTATCCATGAGATCCCATCTTGGGTCCTGTTCCGGAGCTCCGCCGGAGGGGGATCAACACCATAGCCCCTCCGATGAAGTGTGAGTAGTTTACCTCAGACCTACGGGTCCATAGTTATTAGCTAGATGGCTTCTTCTCTCTTTTTGGATCTCAATACAATGTTCTCCCCCTCTCTTGTGGAGAACTATTCGATGTAATCTTCTTTTTGTTGTGTGTTTGTTGAGACCGATGAATTGTGGGTTTATGATCAAGTCTATCTATAAATAATATTTGAATCTTCTCTGAATTCTTTTATGTATGATTGGTTATCTTTGCAAGTCTCTTCGAATTATCAGTTTGGTTTGGCCTACTAGATTTATCTTTCTTGCAATGGGAGAAGTGCCTAGCTTTGGGTTCAATCTTGCGGTGTCCTTTCCCAGTGACATTAGGGGCAGCAAGGCACGTATTGTATTGTTGCCATAGAGGATAACAAGATGGGGTTTTCATCATATTGCATGAGTCTATCCCTCTACATCATGTCATCTTGATTAAGGTGTTACTCTGTTTTTAACTTAATACTCTAGATGCATGCTGGATAGCGGTCGATGAGTGGAGTAATAGTAGTAGATGCAGGCAGGAGTCGGTCTACTTGTCTCGGACGTGATGCCTATAGACATGATCATACCTAGATATTCTCATAACTATGCTCAATTCTGTCAATTGCTCAATAGTAATTTGTTCACCCACCGTAGAATACTTATGCTCTCGAGAGAACTCACTAGTGAAACCTATGGCCCCCGGGTCTATCTTCATCATATTAATCTTCCAATACTTAGTTATTTACTTTGCTTTTTTACTTTTCTTTTATTTTTCTTTGCATCTTTATCATAAAAATACCAAAAACATTATCTTATCATATCTATCAGATCTCACTCTCGTAAGTGACCTTGAAGGGATTGACAACCCCTTATCACATTGGTTGCGAGGAGTTAATTGTTTTGTGCAGGTACGAGGGACTCGCGCGTAGCCTCCTACTGGATTGTTACCTTGGTTCTCAAAAACTGAGGGAAATACTTATGCTACTTTGCTGCATCATCCCTTCCTCTTCGGGGAAAACCAACGCAGTGCTCAAGAGGTAGCAGCCAATGGTTCAGCCGGTGGTGGCTGGCGGCTCAGGGGGGTGGAGGTTGAAGATAAACTGCAGGCCCTTGATTTTGTATCCAACGGCTGGAAAATCTATTGGCCAGAGACGAAAAAGTCAGTCGATTGACGCGTAGCCTCACCCCGCACGTACACATGCATGGACGCAACACTCACACTCACACACGCACGCATGTAGGCATGCAACACTGACACGTACACATAACGAACGCATGCACGCATGCAGGCGTGCAACACTGACACATACACATGCACTCATGAACACACGCACGTACGCACACATGCATGCAACACTGAAACGTACACATGCACACACGCAACACTCGCACGCCTGTATGCACACAGCACACTATGCAGGACACACGCTCAACCTATACGTGCATGCACCATTTGTTAAGGACATGGATTGTTATGGGTATCAATCAATCTTATCTGTGATAAGCAGAACATTGATGTTTTGCAGTGGTCTTTATGAATCACAACATATCGAATGAGCTATCAACATATATATGAAAATTTGAAAATTCTCTTACATTATATAGTAGGCTTATCTACATGAAATAGATGACGTCACACTCAATAAACAATAGTCAGTTTATGAAATGCCCGCTTCTGACCGCCCTGGCCCACCAAAAGTTCATGTGCCGTGCGCTGCCTGCATTGGGTCACTGACATGCATGCCGTGTACCCAAAGAGCCCACACGTCAGTGGAAGAATGGAGCGGTGTCGTACGTTAGAGTCGCGGGTGCCACTCGCTAGATGCTTGGTTGAACATGCCTCCTTGCCGCATTCAAATGCTTCCATGAAACCTGTGCGGAAGCCGAGAAACCCACTCCGGACACATGTCCATTCATGACTGGGCCGGCATTAAACGCAACGCCGGCCGAGCTCCTCCCGTCCACCATTTATTTAATCTCCTATTTAAACGAGGCCAAACGCCAGCCAAGAATCACACACCTTCACCGCTCCCCTATCTCCTTCTTCACCATTTTGTCCACTCTTACAATGGCTTAAGAAGAGTAGTTATCCCGCATCCAAGCCGGCTGGGTGGCTTGTCGACCCCACCGGATACAAGCTATGCAGCTTGTTGATCCACCTCCCTCCCCTCGCTCCATGGAGCCAGTTGCCGCCCCAAGCCAGCGCACGATTGAGGACCTCGCCACTCCAGGCCAGCTCGACGAGGAGTGGCACGCGGGCGTCGTCGCTGCCGTCCACGCCGCCGCCTCGTACCGCACCTCCCGTGTCTGCGACCACGTCTCTCGTTTTTGTGGCCGAGACTCCCATGCCGGCGGCCGCGCCATGCAAGTAGAGATAGAAGCTGGGCGCACGGAGAGCGAAAAGTTGGTGGCCAGCGCCTCCGTGTTTGCTGCTATCATCAAGGAGAAGTAGAACACAGGAGGCCGCCACCGCTTGGGTCCCCTGAAGGCCACCGCAGAGGCGATGCCGGCCAACACAGCAGGTGTCTTGCCAGATCCTTTTGTTGCGAAGACCTTCGTCGACCCCCATGGGCTCCACGGAAGCGGAGAAGCCCCTTCCAGTATCATCTTTGGCTTGGGCAGTGGGGAAGCGAGCCATCCTTTGCGTTGAAGCATATACCTGCGGGGCTCCCGACAGTCTGATGATCAGGCTGCCGAACATAAGGAACACAAATGGATCGACGGGCGACCATTTTGGCCAGGTATTATATACATGTGTTGTCCAGAACTAGCACCGCTTAGTTGATTTGAATGTAATGAAATACGTCATGTTTGTATGAAAATTTGGTATTTTATATGAATTCCATCATTGTTTATATGAAATATCGCCGTGTTTGCATGAATTTCGTCCGGTTCGTTGAGTTGCTGGGAGAATGTGTGCCGCTATGGTTGGATGGCGTACTTTGCGGGTCGCCGGTCGGTCTGCGGTCGGCTCGGGCGGCGTGGTGGGACAAAAAAAGCACAACTCATGCAAGCTCGTCTCCAACGTGCGCGCTGGAGGATGCATGAGCACCCGAGCCATTCCTCATTCATCAGTGGCAAAGGCACCGGTGGACAAAAGGGTCACCAATATTTTGGCTACCTTGAGCAAGATCCAAACAGCCCCTCCCAGCAGATTCAAATCCCTCGTTCACCGTGAAATTTTTCCATGTGTTATTTTCATGGACTAGAAAGATGCCCTTGCATTGCATGGAACATGAACATGCATTTTTTTACAAAACACCTGTTGTGATTGACCCATGCAGGTGTAATCCCATGTGTAAAAACTAATGATATCTCGAGAATTTTATCAGAAAAATGATATCTCGAGAATTTCATCGAAAAAAAAATATCTCGAGAAAGATGAGAGATAAGGTGATAAGGAGTGGGGCGTGGTGTTGACTGGTGGTTGGATGGGCGGAGGCATGGGTATGGATGGTGCATTATGTCTAGGTTTGTATCTCTCTCACACACACCCACTTAGGTGGGGGACGTGCACGAAGAGAAGAGGTGCACGCATGGCGCACGTACTCCCGTCTCTTTCCCAACCACACCCGCGCGGGTACACGATGGAGCTCATTTTCGTACAAAAAGGCAGCCCACGTGGTAATTTGACACATGTACTGGTTGTCCACTTGATGGAGGATCGTCTACCACGGGTGATCAAACAAATTGCGACTTGATGCGTTATGTTAAAAAAGAGGCAAACCATGTGGGGCCTACCATAGAGGCAAGGCTTTATACACTCGAGATGCTCTATACGTATTACTTTTGATGTGTCCCGTCAACTCGCAGAACAAGGAGAAGGTTGCTTAGTACGCTGTATCCCCCGCCGACGGGCGCGGTGGCTCGCAGGACGAGGTGAAGCTTGCTTACTAGTACTACGCCCGCTCCCTTGCCCACGCACGCGGTGGCTCGCAGGACGAGGAGAATTTTTTACTACTCCCTCTGTTTACTCCTCGTCCCTACCTTCATTAGAGAGATTATCATATTGTTTGGAATATACTTCCTCTGTTCCTAAATATAATTCCTTTTAAATATTCCTCTACAAACTACGTACGGATGTATATAGACATATTTTAGTGTATATTCACTCATTTTCCTTCGAATGTACTAGTCCATAGTGGAATCTCTAAAAAGACTTATATTTAGGAACAGAGGGAGTATGTCTTTTAGTAGTACATTGGTATATAGGAGTAGTACTACTGCAGCAATTTCCTTGGAGTCTGTGGTGCAGCAAGCTACCCTAGGCTATGTTACTAGTCCCTTCTTTCCAGTTTATGGCTCAATTTCAAAATTTCTCTGAGGGAGTCCTGGATTAAGGGGTCCTCGGGCGTCCGGCCTGTGTGACGTGGGCCGGACTAATGGGCTATGAAGATACAAGATAGAAGACTCTCTCTCTCGTGTCAGGATGGGACTCTCCTTGGCATGGATGGCAAGCCTGGCGTTTGGATATGAATATTCCTTTCTCTGTAAATGAATTTGTACAACCTTAGTCCTCTCCAGTGTCTATATAAACCGGAGGGTTTAGTCCGTAGAAGGAATCATAATCATACTGGCTAGACTTCTACAGTTTTAGCCATTACGATCTCATGGTAGATCAACTCTTGTAACCCCCACACTCATCAATATCAATCAAGCAGGACATAGGGTATTACCTCCATCAAGAGGGCCCGAACCTGGGTAAAACTTTGTGTCCCCTGTCTCCTGTTACCATCAACCTTAGATGCACAATTCGGGACCCCCTACCCGAGATCTGCCGGCTTTGACACCGACATTGGTGCTTTCATTGAGAGTTCCACTGTGTCGCCGCCAAAAGGTTCGATGGCTCCATCCATCATCTGCAACGATACTGCCCTAGGGGAGGTTTTTCTCCCTGGCCAGATTTTCGTATTCGGCAGCTTTGCACTGCGCGCCAACTCGCTTGTCCATCTGGAGCAGATCGACAGCTAGGCCCCAGGTCAACAGATTACTTTTGGAAACCTGGATTATGTCGCTGACATCCGAGGAGAATTGATCTTGCAAGGATTCACGACCAGAACCATCGCTCCGGCCTTAGAGCCAGAGCGCCTCGCCAGGACCGAAGACGGGATTTCTAAACCTGCCGGCCTATTTGTGGCCACTAGGCCCAGTACGGGAGAGCCGGAGGAAGCAGTGTCTCCTGCAATCATCACAAAACCGGGCCCTTCCCCGAATACTGGCTCCGAACTCTCGGAGTAAGCATCGTGTGAGCTCGGCCGAGGAATCCCCTTCCCGCCATACTCCACGGATTCTTTTCTCCCCCAATAAACCTTGTCGTTAAGCGAGGCTTTGGACTTGATGCAATCCCTTGTAATTACAGAGGAGCAATGTCAGAACTACGCCCAGCCTGGACTAGGGGCTGAGAGCGGGGAATTTTACATCCCACCCTCCACCCACTTCATCGCCAAAGTAGAGGACTTAACTGACATGGTCGATTACGGCTCCGAAGACATCGACGGTATGGACGACGATGCCGGAGAGGAGCAAGCCGGAAACCCTCCGTTTACCGGACGCTAAATGGCCACCTCTTCGTATGACGTGTACATGGTGGATACACCCAGGGAGGGTGACATTGATAATGAGATACAACCAAAGCACCGACGGCGCCTCTCTATATCACGCCATAGCAAAGACAACAATACTGGGACAAGAGACAACAACACTCCAGATGATGCCGAAGACCAAGAAAACCCCGTCGAGCAAAACTCTGAATAAGACAATCGGGAGGATGGGCAAGTTAGCCCTGACGAACAGGCTGCAAACAAGGACTCGGAGGACAGTAATCACCTTCCACCCTCCGAGGATGAGGTGCGCCTTGGCGACGAAGTCTTTATCATGCCCGAGGAACCTCTCGAGCAGGAGCGCTTTAAGCAACAGCTAATAGCCACTACAAGGAGCCTCAAAAAGAAGCAGCAGCAGCTTCAAGCTGATCAAGATCTGCTCAACGATAGATGAACTAATGTCTTGGCAGCAGAGGAATACCGCCTCGAGCGCCCAACCAAAAGTTTCTTGAAGCATAAACTGCTACCTCAATTTGATGACGAGGCACATGAGCCCGTACCATCAGCGTGTAATGCGGCTGATCGACAACCACGTTTCCGGGACAAAGCGGCAACACAAGCTGAACACCAGCCCATCCTACCTCGCCATAAAGGCAAAGATAAAACAGCTCGGGATACACATATGACCTGCGGCAGGACCTGAAGAATAAAGCAGGTCTGGCCAGATCGATCTACGGATCGCGGGGGCGTTCCCCGATGCGCGACGACGGCTATCGAGCCGAACACGGCAAGCACAATCATGTCTGGGCCAAAAACCATAGACAGACTCCATCCGAACTACGTCACGACCTGGCCCGATATAGAGGCACCGCACACCCCCTCTGCTTCATAGATGAAGTAATGGAACATGAATTCCCAGAGTGGTTTAAACTCGGGAATATCGAATCATATGATGGAACAACAGATCCCGCGGTATGGATTGAAGAATTTATTCTCCATATCCATATGGCCTGCGGAGATGATCTTCATGCCATCAAATACCCCCGTAAAATTCAAGGGGCCAGCTTGGCACTGGTTGAACAACCTGCTCGAAAATTCCATTGGCAGCTGGGAAGACTTAGAAGATGCCTTCCGCGATAACTTCCAAGGTACAAATGTCCGGCCTCCGGATGCCGATGACCTAAGTCACATTATCCAACATCCCGATGAGTCAGCCAGGAAGCCCTGGACGAGGTTCTTAATTAAAAAGAACCAAATTGTCGATTGTCCGGATGTCGAAGCCCTTGCGGCCTTTAAACATAGTGTTCGATACGAATGGCTCACCCGCGACCTCGGACAAGAAAAACCAGAATCCATGGCAGCCCTTACCACTCTGATGACCCGCTTTTGCGCGGGAGAGGGCAGCTGGCTCGCTCGTAAAAGCAACAGTACCAGTGATCCGGGCACTTCCGAAGTTTGAGACAGCAACGGCAAGCCACGACGCAATAAATACAAGCGTCGAAATAATAATGAAGGAACGTAAGACACGGTGGTCAACGCCGGATTCAGCAGCTACAATCCTAGTGAACGGAAAAAGCCATTCAAGGCAAACAGAGATGGACCATCCAACCTAGACAAGATACTAGATCGACCCTGCCAAATTCATGGAACCTGTGATAAACCAGCCAATCATACCAACAGAAGCTGTTGGGTCTTCAAACAAGCCGGCATGCTTAATGCCGAACACAAGGGGAAGGGGCCGCCCAATGACAGCGACAACGAAGAGACTCGCCAACCGAACACCGAGGATCAGAAGCAATTTCCCCCCGAAGTAAAAATAGTAAACATGGTACATGTGACGCACATCCCTACAGGGAAGCACAAATGCGCACTATGGGACGCCTACGCCATAGAGCCGGTCGCCTCAAAATCTAGCCAATGGGCGGCCTGCCCGATCACCTTGGATCGCAAAGACCACCCAGCCAGTATCCGTCACAAAGGTTCGGTAGCTCTGGTCCGCGACTCAATTATCGATGGGTTCCATCTCACGGAAGTCCTTATGGACGGCGGTAGTAGCCTTAATCTACTCTACCAAGACACTGTCCGCAAAATGGGCATTGATCCTTCAAGAATCAATCCCACCACAACTTCCTTCAAGGGAGTAGTACCCGGCATAGAAGCTCACTTCACGGGTTCAATCACATTGGAAGTCATTTTCGGCTCGCTGAACAACTTTCGAAGCAAAGGCTTGACCTTCGATATTGTCTCGTTCCCCAGTAGCTACCATGCACTACTCGGGCATACTGCTTTTGCTCGTTTAAACGCGGTCCCACACTATGCTTATCTAAAGCTTAAGATGCCCGGACCACGCGGCGTCATCATGATAAACGGAAACAGGGAACGCTCCCTGCATACAGAGGATCATACTATGGCTACTGCAGTCGAAGTACAAAGTGGCCCCATCAAGCCGCGTATCTCATCGGCCATCAAGCCGCCGGTCTCTATTAAACAGGACCGATCAATCTTAGATCTAGATTAGCAGTTCGGCCTCCGTCATTCGCCTCATATAGCTGTGAAGTTTGTACCACGTATACGTAATTATGCACTTAAAATACCCTGGTCATCGGCGGAGGCACAATACGGACAGGCCTGCAATGTGGTCCGCACTCCCATAACCCTTTCCCCTTTTCTAACTATTTTTTATCTTTTACACAGGTAACTTAAAGCCTGGTCATCTTACGGACTCTTTCTGAGTTCGGCTTCGTATGGATAACCAAAAGCTATTCCTGCCAAGGAGTTCTTACGCTAAGGCAAGGCAACGCAGACATGCGACAGGAGCTCCAAATAATTTTTTGCAGGCCACACTCTTTATTTCAAACCTGTAAAGTTCCTTTTTCCTCAGCCTTCGACTACCGGCATGTTAAATAGTTCGGGTAGAGGCGTTATAATCTGAAAGATTGTGTTTGACGTGTCAATCAGATTCCAGCGAACATAGTCCGTATTCAGTATTTGCTTTTTCTAAGAACTGAATTTTGCTTCTTCGGTTGTTTCATGCACGCACCTCAGCAAAAATTGTCAGGGGCTCGATATGGCATCATATGAGTTGCCGACAAGTCGGAACAGCTTTATAGCATACTTCAGTGTAATGAGTTTTGGCCTTATATGCATCAGCTCTGAATCATGTCTTTGGTCAATAGTTGGGTTGCCCGGCTCCTATGCTTACTACCTTATGTTCTGCCCTATCGGCTAAGGTAGTAAAGGGAGAACTACTACGATTGTGTTTCCGGTTCATCTGGTCAAGCACCTTAGTAGAGAATGCCAAAAATTGACTATCATGATCCGGCGAGAGCTGGTCAACCACTCGACGACTTATCAGAATCTTTCGTGATTCCTTCCGTATTACACAAAGGACCGTTATTCTGGTCACCTATGTAACGCACCGTATTCGGATAACCGCGTACATACCAGGGGCTATATCATAGACCCACCGTCAAACTCCTATGGCTAGGTGAAAGTGTTAAAGCCCAATAGTCTGATTGCCTAGTTTGCTGCATTGGCACCTCCTTCATGGACCAAGACGTTGGGTCAAGAGTGATCAAGTGCTTTTACAAACACCACCGTATTATATGCGAGGGGGCTGAAGCCGACGACTGGAAAACTTTCAGATTATACAAAAAACGACCGCACAGGAGGAACTAAAACCTTCAAGCAAAAAGCATAGCCTATAATATATCATAATATTGTTTTTACAATTTCAGTACAATCACTCGAATATCATATCTTTTGAGCACTAACCCTCTATCAAGCGGGCGCCCTCAATGACATCCTCAAAATAATGTTCCGGCGTGTGATGGTCCTTGCCCCCGGGTGGACTCCTTACTGCAATATCGGTGGCTTTCATCTTTTCCCAGTATGTCTTGACGCGGGCAAGGGCCATCCATACACCTTCAATGCATGTTGACCGCATCGACATGTCGTTGCACCAAATCAAAATAACTATTCGGAATTGGCTCTGCCGGCCACAGCCGGACCACGGTGTCCTTCATGGCAGATCCAGATATTCTGTGGAGCTCTGCCCACTGGGCCATCTGCTTGTTCAGCAACAGCGGACGCTTTGGCATGCTGAATTGCGACCAGAAAAGCTTCTCTGTTGCATGTCCTTCTTGCGCTTGGTAAAACTGCGCCGCATCAAAAACAGTCTTCGGCAAGTCCAAGAATGCGTCTGGAGAACTCCACATTTGATTAAGCGAGGCATACTTCGGATCACCGAATTTAGTCTGTAATAAGAAGGGTTTACAGGCCGCTATCTCCCCAGCTTGCCGGATCTCCTCCCGAGCCGCTCTAGACTCGGATCATGCTTCTCTCGCCTCTTGTAAGGCCTTGTCGAGATCGATTGTTTTGACTTTGCTATCCTTTTCGAGGAATTCACATCAGACAGTGGCATCCTTGAGCTCGTGTGACATGGTAGATATTCTCTCCTCGCATTGGCACCAAGCAGCCTGTTCGGCTTTTAACTCAGCGGCTGCCTTTTTGCCAACCGCATCACTCATCCTGGCTTGCTCCTTGGCCCGGATGAGCTCAGCCTGTAGGGTCTCAACCACGGCAGAACCATCTACAGTTATGCATATCTTAGTATATAATTCTTAGCTTCATGCTCATATTATTATACATACATATACTGATTGCCCCAAAACATACCTTGCGCCTCGTCGAGCCGCCTGTTAATAAGCGTGATGTCGTCATCCGCCACATCAAGTTTCTGCTTCAGATCTGCAACCTCTGTAGCACGGGCAGTCACCATGGATGAAACAACATGTGTTCCAATTAGTTAGATTATTTCCTGGGCATATCTTTTTTGATCCTCTTATCGCCTCCTTTTGGACGCCAACCAGAGTCTCAGGGGCTACTATCTATATGCAGGTGCATTTTTGCATGTAGAGTGCAATTGTAGATATTACATTGGATAACTCAAAGTGTCTTAACGGGCCCGTGAAGGCTTCATTCAATCCGCTTCTTGCGGACATAATCCTCTCAACTACCGTACCCATCAAGGTATGATGTTCCTCTGAGATGGAAGCATGTCGCAACACATTCATCAATGTATCCGGTGCCTCCTGATTCCTGGAAGCGGCAGTGGGAGTGCAGACTCCCTTCGAAGGGATGTGTTTACTCGACCCTAGTGTAACGCCCCAAGACCGGAGCTTCAGATGTCTTCCAGGGTTTCTGAGATTTCGTTGTGTGATTTGTTTCGTCTGTCGCTTTCATCTTTGCATCATGTGCATTGCATCATGTCATCATGCCATCTTGTAATTTCTTTTCTTAACTCAACTAAATAAACCGTATGGATCTTCGATCCATTTAAACCGAGGGAATTCACGGGGTCATTCTCTTTATAACACATCCTCCCAATAGTAGGGAGCTATATTCAATATTTCATTAATGTGGAATTACCTTGACACACTTGAAAATATCCCATGCCTTTATTATCTCAATTCTTGGTCTCCAAACTTTGCCCATAAATTCTTTCGTCATTTTCCGGAGCTCCAACAAAAATCCGAACATTTTTGGACCTTCCTAACCCTCACTTCATATTCACACCATTTGATTTTAAATCAAATGAGTTTGAATTTAAAACTTTAAAAAATTCCCACTCCATTTTTCTTGGAACATGCGCATTTTTGCGAGTCCGGGAAATTTATTCCCGTGCCCAAATTCTTCCTCTAACCTTCTCTTCTCTCTTTTCCTTTCTCTTATTTTTCTCTGTTTTTGTTATGAGAAGAATTAAGAAGGAGAGAGGAGCCCAGCCAGGCATCTGGCCACTTGGGCCTCCTAGCAGAAGCCCACCTATTCCTAACCAAAAACCTAACCCTAGCCCGACTCACCTCATCTCCCCCTCGTTCCCTGCCGCCCCAGTCATTTGCCTGATCTGGATCGCCCTGATCGATCTCTCCCTCGTTTCCACCTTGTCGAAAGGAGAGCGCACACATCGCTAGGGAGAGACTCCCTCGATCCCCTCCTGGTTCACCTCGCTCGAACCCAACACCTCGCGCGCATCGAGACAGGGAGAGGAGCTCCCTTTGACACCCGATCCCCTCGCCGCCTCGGACCGCGACCACAGGAGCAGGAGCAGGAGCTCCTCGGCTCGCGCACCTACGTCGCGTCCCTGGAGGTCTCCTTCCTCTCGTCATCGAGCTTGCCTCGATCTCTGATGTCGCCAGAGCACCAGCAGCCAACAAGAGCTTGCTGGCAGCGACCAGCAGGAGCGCATCTTCGACGCCGGCGACCTCCAAGGCCTCACCCTGCTCTGCTGCCTCCCCGTTGTCTTCCTCGAGCAAGAGCTCATGCCTGAGCCCGTCCACTCCTTCTTCCAGCGGGGCCCCGTACCTCGACGCCTCCACCACGTCCTCGCCACCACACCGGAGCAAGCCAACAGGTCCCTGCCGCTCCGTTCGGAGTTCGCCAGAACCAGGAGCTCGACCTCGAGCTTCTCCACGCGCGTCCAGCACCCCTGCTTCCTCCCACGTCGCCCCTGCCTTGTTGCTTGCTTGCCTCTGTGCCCCTCCATGGAACCCAAGCATAGCCGCCGTGCGCTGCATGCCACTGAAGCTCTCGCTGCCGTCGTGCACAACCTCTGGCCCCTCTTGTCGTTGTCAAGACCCTCCAAATCAGGGAGTACCATGGCCACCACCGAGACACTTGGATTCACCAAGATTGGCAAGTACCACGACTTACGGCACATGAACGACCACCGCTCCGAACGCCAAGTACCAGGACTTTGAGGACCCGCCGAGTTCATCTACGAACCGTGTCGACTACACACCCGGAGTGCGTTGAGTACCTCTACGGAAGACCCGAACGTCTACAAACCGTGTATGGTGACCGTTGCCAAGGACCGTCGAGTGAACGTCTACCCACAACGTGTTTTTTTGACCAAGTTCGATGACGACCTTCGAAGAACTCGGATTCACCAAGTTCCACTACCGTCGCCTTCGAAAACCTCAGATGCGTCAAGTACCTCTTTAAAACGAACGTGTACCACTACCGGCGAGGACCAATTGTACCACTACTTCTTCTACCATCGCGGAACGACTACGTCCCTCGACGAACTCGAACCGTCTCGTTTGCACGCTTCGAAGCTATAACCGCCTGGACGACCTTCCGAGAATGAATGCATGTTGTTTGAGATGCCCGTGCTTACTCCATGCCCGAATTGTCGGTGCACGTTGCCCCTCTTTTGCCTTATCACCGTCATCGACTCATGGGACACCCGATATCCGGGAGTGCCCCACCATCTTTTGCATGCATCCGCACACTTCTCCTTTGCATCGGTATCTCAATCGAGTTATTAGAACTGGAACGTTGCAGTGGCACCGTTTTCGTTATGGTCGCCGTGGCACCCCTTTTGTTTCCGCCACGATGTCAAATGCCTCATCTCTTATCCTTTCAACTTTTAATAAAACTTGCATAAAACTTGAACATGTCATCCGCATCATGTTAACAACTTTTGAATGTTTAAAATTGTTGTTTGCATTAATTTACTAATGCATATGGGGATTTACCGGATTTGTTGTTTGCTATATCCGGCCCCATTTAAATTGTTTAGATAGATAATCCCTTTATGTTTCACCTCTTGACATGCTTAAAAACATTTAATATTGTTGGGCACATAAACGAGATCGAACTAAATAACTTGAATGTGGTGTTTCGTCAATGTGCAACGGAGTTGCATATTGAGCTCCACTTAATTTGTAGGGCTGTTTGTGCACTTTGCCATGCCATGCCTCATTAAACCGGACATGCATCATACTTGTTTGCGCATCGTGTCATGCTTATGTGGTGGTTCTTTACTATGTTGTTTGCTTCTTTCCGGTGTTGCTTCTTCGGGTTGGTTCCGATAACATTACTTTTGTGAGGATCCATTCGACTACGTCCGTTTTTCGTCATCATGGACTCATTCTTCTTCCTTGCAGGAACTCAGGCAAGATGACCGTACCCTCGAAATCACTTCTATCTTTGCTTGCTAGTTTCTCGCTCTTTTGCTATGCCTATGCTGCAATACTGACCACTTGCTTATCATGCCTCCCATATTGTTAAACCAAGCCTCTAACCCACCTTGTCCTAGCAAACCGTTGTTTGGCTATGTTACCGCTTTGCTCAGCCCCTCTTATAGCGTTGTTAGTTGTAGGTGAAGATTGAAGCTTGTTCCATGTTGGAACATGGATATTTTGTTGGGATATCATGATATATCTTATTTAATTAATGCATCTATATACTTGGTAAAGGGTGGAAGGCTCGGCCTTATGCCTGGTGTTTTGTTCCACTCTTGCCTCCCTAGTTTCCGTCATATCGGTGTTATGTTCCCGGATTTTGTTTTCCTTACGCGGTTGGGTTATAATGGGAACCCCTTGACAGTTCGCTTTGAATAAAACTCCTCCAGCAAGGCCCAACATTGGTTTTACCATTTGCCACCTAGCCTTTTTTCCCTTGGGTTAGGCCAGCCCAAGGGTCATCTTTATTTTAACCCCCCCCCCCCCGGGCCAGTGCTTGTCTAAGTGTTGGTCCAAACTAGAGCCCCTTGCAGTGCCACCTCGGGGAAACTCGAGGGCTGGTTTTAGTTGTACGGATTGCTTATCCGGTGTTGCCCTGAGAACGAGATATGTGCAGCTCCCATCAGGATGTCGGCGCATCGGGCGGTCTTGCTGGACTTGTTTTACCATTGTCGAGGATGTCTTGTAGAACCGGGATACCGAGTATGATCGGAATGTCTCGGGAGGAGGTCTATTCCTTCGTTGACTGTGAGAGCTTGTCATCGGCTAAGTTGGGACTCCCCTGCAGGGATTTGAACTTTCGAAAGCCATGCCCACGGTTATGGGCAGATGGGAATTTGTTAACGTCCGGTTGTAGAAAACCTGAAGTTGACCTTAATTAAAATACATCAACCGCGTGTGTTACCGTGATGGTCTCTTTCCGGCGGAGTCCGGGAAGTGAACACGGTGTTGGAGTTATGCTTGACGTAGGTTGTTCTAGGATCACTTCTTGATCATAGTTTTCTCGATCGTGCTTTGCCTTCTCTTCTCGCTCTCATTTGCGTATGTTAGCCACCATATATGCTAGTCGCTTGCTGCAGTTCCACCTCATACCTTTACCTTAACCATAAGCTTAAATAGTCTTGATCGCGAGGGTGCGAGATTGCTGAGTCCCCGTGACTCACAGATACTTCAAAAACCAGTTTGCAGGTGCCGATGTTACCGAGCAGGAGACGCAACCAAGCTCAAGGAGGAGCTCAATGAAGATCTTGTCATTTGTGTTGTTTCGTTCTAGTTGATTAGTAGTGGAGCCCAGTTGGGGTCGATCGGGGATCTGTGTAGCATTTGGGGTAGTCTTCTTTCATTTTGGTTCCGTAGTCGGACCTTGTGTGTATCTGGATGCTGTAATGTTATATTCATGTATTGTGTGAAGTGGCGATTGTAAGCCAACTATGATCTCTTTCCCTTATGTAATACATGGGTTGTGTGAAGATTACCTCACTTGCGACATTGCTTTCAATGCGGTTATGCCTCTAAGTCGTGCTTCGACACGTGGGAGATATAGCCGCATCGAGGGAGTTACAAGTTGGTATCAAAGCCTTCCCCGACCTTAGGAGCCCCAACTGCTTGATCGTTTTTAGCGGCCGAGTTAGAGTCTAGAAAAATGTTTTGAGTCATTTAGGAATTATATATTGGAGAGTTTAGGAATTCTTTTTACTTCCCAGTCTCCTCATCGCTCTGGTAAGGCATCCTGACGTAGAGTTTTGACTCTTCTCGTCTCAAATTTCACTAAAAAAATTTTAGGATCACGCGGGTATCTTGGAATCGTTCCGATGGTTTTGTGACGAGAACATTGTCTTGGTGCCTCCTGTCAGGGGTTTTGTGGCAGTGTCCCGGGGAGTTGAGCTCCGAGGTGTTGTCGTCACAATTTTATCGTTGCAGTTCTGGAATACCTGAGTTTAGTACACCGACATCGAAAATCTCTTTTATGCAGTTCGTTGGTGAGATAACCTCGACGCCACCCAGTACTGGGGCGGGAGTTCGGGAGTATTACCATAACTCGTATAACGGATGCTTTTCGAAGGTTGAGGTAGACGATTTCCGAAGGTTTCTTGGTTATGTGTTGAAGGATGGATACAGCTGGATGTAGGATTTGCTAGTTTTGGGTGAGATATTATGCTTCCCCTGTATCCCCAACACCTGATTGCATAACCGGAAAGTTTCGGGAGTTTATAAGTGGGAATTCAAGTAGCTCTTAGGATATCTTTCCGACAGATGTATGATATGAAATTGGGGTTCGACGTCTAGTGGTCCGCCTATTCACGGTTGGTTTTATAGTGGTCTCGTTGTGTCTTAAAAGAGTCCTTGGCTATGCCGACTCGGGGACGCTTCGTATGTCTTGTGCACTGCCTTGTACATGATGGTGCTGTACGATTGAGCCCATGTAGGCCCCACCATGAAAACTTCGGACGAAATCTCTATCATATGTTTGTTCCGACTTATTCCGCAAGCTAATCCTTTGTTTTGTTTTGAGTTGTGGTATTCAAGTTGCTTCAATGTCAAGTGTTGATTCCATACCTTCCCCAAATGGTGTTCTCATACTCCGATGTGAATACTAATCCTTCTCGATCATCGAGTTTGTCATTTCAATTTCTTTTCAACCGCATGTTTCTCTTCAAGTGGATCCGATCATTTCAACATCCGCAAGATTAAGTATCAGTTCTTCTCAATGCTATTTGTTTCATCCATCTCCAAGTTGCCTTTGTTTTTCCCGCCCACCCACCCTTTTTCTTCAAGGACTAAGATTTCTTAATCAAGTATCCATCTTGTTGATGTGAAGTCTCTCCATTCTTTTCCTTCAATGTTCTTATCCGGTGATTCTCATGAAGATACTAACGGAGCATCAAGTTCGTCATCCTTCGTTCTTTTTCTTCTCCGGTGGTTTCAAATCAAGCTTTGTTGATCATATCTTTTCCTCGTTTCAATGTTTTCTCATGTCGGTGCAATCCTTAATCATTCACCTCTCGTTGTTCAATTGTTCCGGAGTGCTGAAGATATCTCAGCAGGATCGTCTTGTCATTCAAGATCCGTTAATCCTATTTTGAGAATATTTATCTCATTCAAGTCTTTTAATTCAACCGGGGTTTTCTCTCTTTTAAATTGTTCAACGGTGTATCTTTTGAGTGGGCCCTAACCCACAGGTCTTTTCCCAGGATCTTACCTGACTCTTCTCTTTTCCCGGCGTTACTCTCAAATTCTTTTTCCAAGTTTGACGTAAGAATGAATTTTTCATCAGTCAAATGTCTTTCTCCAAGATCTTTCAAAATTCTTTTCATCGTTGGTTCAACCTTTCCAATTTTAATTCCAGAGTACCTCAATAATTCATGGTGGTGTTTCTCATCGTCATTCTCAGATTGGAAGACCGAAGAAGATTTTTCTCTCAATCTTGCTCCATTCTCTTCAAGATTCGTGATTCTAGCTTGTTGCCATCCTCTCATAACGATTTGCGCTTGTGAGATATTCTTTTCAACCATCCGGAGTAATTCAGAGTATTTTCAGTTTGATTCTCTGGAGCCCATCATCTCATAATTATTCTTTCCTAGCTTTCAGTTATCGTTCTCCTAATCTTACCGGTGCATCGATCAATTATCCTCTGATCAGTTCTTGATCTCTTCGTTCTCATGTAACTAAATCCCCTCAAGCTTCTTCGTTCATTTGCTAATCCTTCCTGGTGTTCTTCATGTTTTATTCGTTCTTTTCAAATTCTTACGGTGGTTCGTTCAAGAGTCTTCTTCCTTCGTGTATCATATCTATGCATTCATGCTTTTCAAATTCTACCGGTGGATCGTTGAAGACTTTCTCAAGTTTGTGCCATATCTCTCTAAAACCTTCCAACGGGAATAAGTTGTTTGCAATCCGTTGCTTGTCATCAACTTAAATTGATGAAGGATACGCATAACATAATTCTTATTCTTGTTTCATTCTAGTGATCTAATTTCCTGCTTTCCGGCATGGTTAATCATATCACATTCTCGGTTTGAGATGCTTTATCTTTCTTTTATAGAGTTCCAAGCTCTCGCATTTATATCACCACGGAGATTCATCTAAATCATCGCAAGGCTTCACCTTGTGTTTTCAACTTCTTTTTCCTTCCGTTTGATCATCCTTTGTCACCGGAGTTCTTCATGGAGGCTCGACATGGTGTTTCATCAAGGAATTAATTCCTTCTCGAAGTGTTCATCGAGATTCTTTTCTAAGAAACTCAAGCTTTCATCATCTTGCTATCCGGAGTGCAATTCTTTCTTCCGTATTATTGGAGGTGGTATTATGTCATTCTTAATAATTGAGTTCATGTTGTCATGATTCACATGTTGTCAAGAATGAGATATTTTAAATCCAGCAATCTCGTCATTGGAGTTATCTTGGGCTATACTTCACCTAAAGCCTTCCCTAAGGATCATTGCTAATTGTGGTGCTTATAAATGACCCAAGTTCTTCATTTATCCTCCCGGTGATATAGTTTCTCGTCTCCTTGTAATATCAATCCAATCAAATCTTTTTTCGTGAGTGGCAAGTTGTCACCTCATAATGTTTACTACAAGACCTTATCAAGCTTATCCTTTCGTTGTTGGTGTTCCAACAACTCCGTTCGACCCTTATCCTAAGGATGCCTTTTCAAGCTCACTTGTGGCAGAAGTTGCCATTTTCTTCTCCGTTCTTTCGTTCCGACGATCTACCTTTTACTCCTTCATCCGGAGGCATTGTGATGTTGCTCTCTTCAACCCATCTTCTTGTGTTTTTAGGAGCGTGTTCTTTTATGGGTTTATACATTCAACCGGAGTGTTGTGCCCTCTGCTCAAGTTCCTTCATCTTATCAAGTCTTTCATCTCTTTTCAAGCGGAGTGCTACCCGAATCGGTTCTTTCTTATTCCTCTTTCTTAACGGAGTGCTTTCAACTTCGTTTATCCCCGTTGCATTCTTTCTTTCAATTTGCTCAATTTTTTGCAAGGTTCTTTGGTTTCACTCGTTTGTCAAAGAAGCAACTTAGTTTTACCTCTTCTCTTCCTCTTCTTTTCCCTCCGGTGCCATCCTAGATCTCGGGACGAGATCCTCTCATAGTGATGGAGTGTTGTAACGCCCCAAGACCGGAGCTTCAGATGTCTTCCAGGGTTTACGAGATTTCGTTGCGTGATTTGTTTCGTCTGTCGCTTTCATCTTTGCATCATGTGCATTGCATCATGTCATCATGCCATCTTGTCATTTCTTTTCTTAACTCAACTAAATAAACCGTATGGATCTTCGATCCATTTAAACCGAGGGAATTCACATGGGTGATTCTCTTTACAACATATCCTCTCGATATTAGAGAGCTATATTCAATTATTCCATTATGTGGAATTAACCATAACACACTTGCAAATATCCCATGCCTTTATTATCTCAATTCTTGGTCTCCAAACTTTGCCCATAAATTCTTTCGTCATTTTCCGGAGCTCCAACAAAAATTTGAACATTTTTGGACCTTCCTAACCCTCACTTCCTATTCACACCATTTGATTTTAAATCAAATGAGTTTGAATTTAAAACTTTAAAAAATGCCCACTCCATTTTTCTTGGAACATGCGCATTTTTGCGAGTCCGGGAAATTTATTCCCGTGCCCAAATTCTTCCTCTAACCTTCTCTTCTCTCTTTTCCTTTCTCTTATTTTTCTCTGTTTTTGTTAAGAGAAGAATTAAGAAGGAGAGAGGAGCCCAGCCAGGCATCTGGCCACTTGGGCCTCCTAGCAGAAGCCCACCTATTCCTAACCAAAAACCTAACCCTAGCCTGACTCACCTCATCTCCCCCTTGTTCCCTGCCGCCGCCAGTCATTTGCCCGATCTGGATCGCCCCGATCGATCTCTCCCTCGTTTCCACCTTGTCGAAAGGAGAGCGCACACATTGCTAGGGAGAGACTCCCTCGATCCCCTCCTGCTTCGCCTCGCTCGAACCCAACAACTCGTGCACATCGGGACATGGAGAGGAGCTCCCCTCGACGCCTGATCCCCTCGCCGCCTCGGACCGCGACCACAGGAGCAGGAGCAGGAGCTCCTTGGCTCGCACACCTACGCCGCGTCCCTGGAGGTCTCCTTCCTCTCGTCATCGAGCTTGCCTCGATCTCTGATGCCACCGGAGCACCAGCGGCTAGCAAGAGCTTGCCGGCGGCGACCAGCAGGAGCGCATCTTCGACGCCGGCGACCTCCAAGGCCTCACCCTGCTCTGCTTCCTCCCTGTCGTCTTCCTCGAGCAGGAGCTCATGCCTGAGCCCCTCCACTCCTTTTAGCGGGGCCCCGTACCTTGACGCCGCCACCACGTCCTTGCCACCACGCCGGAGCAAGCCAACAGGTCCCTGCCGCTCCGTTCGGAGTTCGCCGGAACCAGGAGCTCGACCTCGAGCCTCTCCACGCGCGTCCGGCACCCCTGCTTCCTCCCACGTCGCCCCTGCCTCGTTGCCTGCTTGCCTCTGTGCCCCTCCATGGAACCCAAGCATCGCCGCTGTGCGTTGCATGCCACTGAAGCTCTTGCTGCTGTCGTGCACAACCTCTGGCCCCTCTTGTCGTTGTCAAGACCCTCCAAATCAGGGAGTACCATGACCGCTACCGAGACACTTGGCTTCACCAAGATCGGCAAGTACCACGACTTACGGCACATGAACGACCACTGCTCCGAACGCCAAGTACCAGGACGTTGAGGACCCGCCAAGTTCATCTACGAACCGTGTCGACTACACACCCGGAGTGCGTTGAGTACCTCTATGGAAGACCCGAACGTCTACGAACCATGTACGGTGACCGTTGCCAAGGACCATCGAGTGAACGTCTAACCACGCTGTGTTTTTTTTGACCAAGTTCGATGACGACCTTCGAAGAACTCGGATTCACCAAGTTCCACTACCGTCGCCTTTGGAATCCTCGGATGTGTCAAGTACCTCTTTAAAACGAACATGTACCACTACTAGCGAGGACCAATTGTACCACTACTTCTTCTACCATCGCGGAATGACTACATCCCTCGACGAACTCGAACCGTCTCGTTTGCATGCTTCGAAGGTATAACCGCCGAGACGACCTTCCGAGAATGATTGCACGTTGTTTGAGATGCCCGTGCTTACTCCGTGCCCGAATTGTCGGTGCACGTTGCCCCTCTTTTGCCTTATCACCGTCG
This sequence comes from Triticum aestivum, assembly GCF_018294505.1. Taxonomy (NCBI): domain Eukaryota; kingdom Viridiplantae; phylum Streptophyta; class Magnoliopsida; order Poales; family Poaceae; genus Triticum; species Triticum aestivum. Next base: position 80,031,923 of record NC_057794.1, on the reverse strand, counting down.
TCGACTCATGGGACACCCGGTATCCGGGAGTGCCCCACCATCTTTTGCATGCATCCGCACACTTCTCCTTTGCATCGGTATCTTAATCGAGTTACTGGAACTGGAACGTTGCAGTGGCACCATTTTTGTTATTGTCGTCGTGGCACCCCTTTTGTTTCCGCCACGATGTCAAATGCCTCATCTCTTATCCTTTAAACTTTTAATAAAACTTGCATAAAACTTGAACATGTCATCTGCATCATGTTAACAACTTTTGAATGTTTAAAATTGTTGTTTGCATTAATTTACTAATGCATATGGGGATTTACCGGATTTGTTGTTTGCTATATCCGGCCCCATTTAAATTGTTTAGATAGATAATCCCTTTATGTTTCACCTCTTGACATGCTTAACAACATTTAATATTGTTGGGCACATAAACGAGATCGAACTAAATAACTTGAATGTGGTGTTTCATCAATGTGCAACGGAGTTGCATATTGAGCTCCACTTAATTTGTAGGGCTGTTTGTGCACTTTGCCATGCCATGCCTCATTAAACCGGACATGCATCATACTTTTTTGCGCATCGTGTCATGCTTATGTGGTGGTTGTTTACTATGTTGTTTGCTCCTTTCCGGTGTTGCTTCTTCGGGTTGGTTCCGATAACGTCGCGTTTGTGAGGAACCGTTCGACTACGTCCGTTTGTCTTCTTCAGCGGACTCGTTCTTCTTCCTTGCGGGATCTCAGGCAAGATGACCATACCCTCGAAATCACTTCTATCTTTGCTTGCTAGTTGCTCGCTCTTTTGCTATGCCTATGCTGCGATACCGACCACTTGCTTATCATGCCTCCCATATTGTTAAACCAAGCCTCTAACCCACCTTGTCCTAGAAAACCGTTGTTTGGCTATGTTACTGCTTTGCTCAGCCCCTCTTATAGCGTTGTTAGTTGCAGGTGAAGATTGAAGCTTGTTCCATGTTGGAACATGGATATTTTGTTGGGATATCACGATATATCTTATTTAATTAATGCATCTATATACTTGGTAAAGGGTGGAGGGCTCGGCCTTATGCCTGGTGTTTTGTTCCACTCTTGCCGCCCTAGTTTCCGTCATATCGGTGTTATGTTCCCGGATTTTGCGTTCCTTACGCGGTTGGGTTATAATGGGAACCCCTTGACGGTTCGCTTTGAATAAAACTCCTCCAGCAAGGCCCAACATTGGTTTTACCATTTGCCACCTAGCCTTTTTTACCCTTGGGTTAGGCCACCGAAGGGTCATATTTATTTTAACCCCCCCCCCGGGCCAGTGCTTGTCTAAGTGTTGGTCCAAACTAGAGCCCCTTGCAGCGCCACCTCGGGGAAACTCGAGGGCTGGTTTTAGTTGTACGGATTGCTTATCTGGTGTTGCCCTAAGAACGAGATATGTGCAGCTCCCATCAGGATGTCGGTGCATCAGGCGGTTTTGCTGGACTTGTTTTACCATTGTCGAGGATGTCTTGTAGAACCGGGATACCGAGTCTGATCGGAATGCCTCGGGAGGAGGTCTATTCCTTCGTTGACCATGAGAGCTTGTCATGGGCTAAGTTGGGACTCCCCTGCAGGGATTTGAACTTTCGAAAGCCGTGCCCGCGGTTATGGGCAGATGGGAATTTGTTAATGTCCGGTTGTAGAAAACCTGAAGTTGACCTTAATTAAAATACATCAACCACGTGTGTTACCGTGATGGTCTCTTTCCGGCGGAGTCCGGGAAGTGAACACGATTTTGGAGTTATGCTTGACGTAGGTTGTTCTAGGATCACTTCTTGATCATAGTTTTCTCGATCATGCTTTGCCTTCTCTTCTCGCTCTCATTTGCGTATGTTAGCCACCATATATGCTAGTCGCTTGCTGCAGTTCCACCTCATACCTTTACCTTACCCATAAGCTTAAATAGTCTTGATCGTGAGGGTGTGAGATTGCTGAGTCCCCGTGACTCACAGATACTTCAAAAACCAGTTTGCAGGTGCCGATGTTACCGAGCAGGAGACGCAACCAAGCTCAAGGAGGAGCTCAATGAAGATCTTGTCATTTGTGTTGTTTCGTTCTAGTTGATCAGTAGTGGAGCCCAGTTGGGGTCGATCGGGGATCTGTGTAGCATTTGGGGTAGTCTTCTTTCATTTTGGTTCCGTAGTCGGACCTTGTGTGTATCTGGATGCTGTAATGTTATATTCATGTATTGTGTAAAGTGGCGATTGTAAGCCAACTATGTATCTCTTTCCCTTATGTAATACATGGGTTGTGTGAAGATTACCTCACTTGCGACATTGCTTTCAATGCGGTTATGCCTCTAAGTCGTGCTTTGACACGTGGGAGATATAGCTGCATCGAGGGCATTACACCTAGAGTCGTCTATGGCTATGAACTAGATAGTTCGGGGCCTTTATTGTTGGTCCCTAAAGGGGCTGCATGCCCCGAACCCTGGACTACCGAAATATCACCTTTGGGCGTGGTCTTCATTATCCCTCGCACCACTTGTTGGTCAGGAGAAATCCTCTGGGACGACACCTCAAAGTCGTCCGCCCTATTGGGTGAGAGGGTCTGTGGAGGCGTCACACTTTCCATCATCTCCGGAAGAAGATCCCCTAAGGAGGAGCACTGTTGAGGAAGATTGCGTGCCATACTGCAAATATATATTTCAGATGTTACGACCCTTGTAAGCGGAAAGGAATGGGATATGATTAGGACACCCTTGTTCACTTACAATTCGGCTAAAGGTTTGTCCTTATAGGGGAATTGCGCGTCAACATCGTCTTCCGAACCCGAATCGCCTAGCAAAGACATCTTCCCTCGCTAAGGAGCCTCTACCTCCAAATCTTCGGAGGCGGTCCTCTTCTTCCCATGCGGAGAAGGGATGTCAGCTTCCCCTTCTCTTTTGTCTTTGGAAGAGGGAGTCCCAATCTTCCCGGACATAGCGTCTGGTGTACCTTTAGAATGGAGGCCACCTTTGGCCTTCTTGATCTCCTCCTTGTCCTCCTTCGCCGACACTTGATATGGCGCTGGAGCCAGCATCCTTGCTAACACAAGATCGGCTGAGTCTTCGGGAAGAGGGGCCGAAAACCTAATTCATTCCGCCTTCTTTACCCAGCCCTATTCGAAGATAGTTTTCTTAGTGCTATGGGACATTTAACTAAGTTGTGTTCGGGAGTCGAGTGCTTACCGAGGTATCCGGATGGTTGCAGTCGAGGTCGATGTCTTCAGTGGTATCCGGCCACACTACTTTCGTGTCCCGAAGAATAACTTCCACATTCCTTTGTGCGTAGTGTCGGAGAAGTGCTAAAGGGACCATGGTCCTTCCTGATTGAACTCACACATGCAGAGGGGCCGTCGCTGGCACGACAGAACCCGGCGGACTAGCATTACCTGGATTACATTGATGAGGCCGATGTCCTTCTAGAGGAGGCTCCGGATGCACCTTTGTAGCGTCTTCACTTTCTCAATTGATCCCCAGTCCAGCCCCTTATTAACCCATGTTGTGAGCTATAATGGAGGGCCAGATCAGAATGCAGGTGTAGCTTCCCACTTGGTACCATGGGGTTCGGTGATGTAAAACCACTCCCGCTGCCATAGGATGGAACCTTCCGTGAAAGAGCCTTTGGGCCAAAAGGCATTGGTGAGCTTGTTCACTGTAGCACCACCACACTTCATTTGCTTCCCCTCGATTAACTTCGGCTTCACATTAAAGGTCTTGAGCCATAAAACGAAGTGATGTGTAATATGGAGAAAGGCCTCGCACATGACAATAAATGCCAAGACGTGAAGGAAGGTGTCCGGAGCTAGATCATGAAAATCTAGCCGGAGGAAGTGGGAGATGAATACAACCCTCTCGTCGAATCTGGGAGTAGGAATAACCTATCCTTTAGCAGGGATCCTATGGGGGATTTCTGTGGTCAGGTATCTTGCCGCCCGAAGCTTCACGATATCCTCCTCTATGATAGAGGAGGCCACCCATCGGCCATGACGGCTGGGTCTGGACATGACTGGGAGGCTCAGAACAATTAAGTTGAAACCTGGGTGCTAGCACTCAAGGTTGGAAAGGTTTAGGAAGAGGTAGGTGCGGAGGAGAAAGACGGGTCTGTGCCCCTTTATAAAGGTGATGAATATCAAATGCTTCCTCATAGGCCTTAAAGCCTGCCTATTCCCAAGGGATTATGCCAACAGAACGGTTGGGTTATCCACGCCCATATTAATAAGAATCCCATAATAAGGGGACACGATCTCTGCTTCGACAAGACGTGCCAATAAAACCGCGTCTTAAAACATGGAGCGAGAGGCTAAAAACGGTTCGAAATAATGGCCAGGATGGGACGTGATGTCGTGCTACAGAAATTGTCAGCAAATTGGACTTGTGAAATATTATACTCTCTGCACATATATGTGGTGTTTGTTTTACAGAGTCGTACACGTTCTCTGTGTTCGAGAGCTGTTTTGGAGTATTCGGAGGAGGAATCCGTCTTGCAATGCCGAAGACAATCTGCACGCCGGACACCTCATCATTGAAGCCTGGTTCAGGGGCTACTGAGGTTGTCCTGGATTAAGGGGTCCCCGGGCGTCCGGCCTGTGTGACGTGGGCCGGACTAATGGACTATGAAGATACAAGATAGAAGACTCTCTCCCGTGTCTGGATGGGACTCTCCTTGGAGTGGATGGCAAGCCTGGCGTTTGGATATGAAGATTCCTTTCTCTGTAACCGAATTTGTACAACCCTAGTGCCCTTCGGTGTCTATATAAACCAGAGGGTTTAGTCCGTAGAAGGAATCATAATCATACAGGCTAGACTTCTAGGGTTTTAATTAGCCATTATGATCTCATGGTAGATCAACTCTAGTAACCCCCACACTCATCAATATCAATCAAGCATGACGTAGGGTATTACCTCCATCAAGAGGGCCCGAACCTGGGTAAAACTTCATGTCCCCTGTCTCCTGTTACCATCAACCTTAGACGCACAGTTTGTGACCCCCTACCCTAGATCCACCGGTTTTGACACCGACACTCTCCAACCAAGGTAGACGGTAAGTGGTGGAATTAATTTCGTAGTTTGCACAAGTAATTAGTACGCTCATTTTTCTCAAGTAGTTATGTTTACCAAGGCTTTAATTAGAACAAATGCATGCATGAACACTAAATTTCCATGAACTTCTACATGCATTAGTGAGTTTTGTCTTGACACTGCTTGCATCGGGTGATTTAACGCACCTCGAAATCCAACATGTGATCGTACTACTACTACTAGTAGAATTGAGACTTATAAAACAGAAAAACAAATTTTTTAGATGAGCCCTATAAACCAGAAAGGAGGGAGTAGTAAGTAGTACTACCTCTATAGTGGGTACGTACTCCATAAAATCAGATTTTCCCAAAATTAAGTCGCTCAACCTTTATTTGCTTGTTTCCCTTCCTCCCTCCTTCCCTTGAACAGACTATGCCAAACTCCACTGCCTGCCACGTGGGAAAAGATCCACCCTCACCTTTTTTAGTCCGGGTTTGTATCGGTGGATCACGTGAAGCAGCAAAAACCAAGTCGTGTCTTGTACTCCTCCATCGACACTCGCTTTCATGAATTATGTACTTCCTCTCGCCGACATGTGGGACATATAGCAACCTGGTCGACTTGTCATGCGCCAAATAACAGTGCAGAACAGCAGGGGGACGCACCCCAGTCGTACCTCCCAGTAGTAGTAATGAGAAATGAGATGTCAAATCACAATGCCGCACCTTCCCAGACGGACGAAGCAACCATTATTTCACACTTCGCTTCGCCATCATCTCCTTCAAGAAAACCATGTAGTATTGCTTCTGCCATTGTTCTGCCTCAAGAGGGACACGTGCATCGCCTTGGTACATCATGACACGTGGGACCGCATGACAGGCCATGCTCCCCCGCCCATCGCTCGGTAAAATCACCTCATTTTTACTAGTTCCTCCGTATCGGTTTACAGGGCATGCGCGTCGTTCTAGGTTGAGAATTTAACTTGCTATATATGTGATGAATAGTACTACATCTGTCTAGGTGAATAAGTCATTTGCGTAGTTCTAGGTCATCGATTTGAGGAATTAAAAATGTGATATATGTCATGAAAAGTATATCACTAGATTTTCTACATGAATGTAGTTTCTAAATATATATTTTTTGTCACATATAATACATATTTAGATAGTTAAATCATCAACCTAGAACTACGCGAATGACTTATTCACTTAGACGGAGGTAGTATATGTTTAGAAACTACATTTGCTTAAGAATCCAATGATATACATTTTGTGACCAAGTAACTCATATTTAGTTAGTCAAATGGATGACCTAGAACTACGTGCATGCCCTATAAACCGAGACGGAGATGGTAGTACAGTACGTATATTTTTAGATCAATATAGTCGGGATTCACCAAGGAGCAAAACAAAGTGGTAGGCTGCTCCTGTCGTGTTGGCGTAGCAACTCAAGCAGGGCCAGTCCGCACACAAAATGGCGACACACTTAACAGGACCCCTTTGGCCGACATGTGGCTCATCCACCATGTTTTTTTCTATTTTTTTAGAATCCTAATCCACCGTCTTGTTCCACGTGCGATGCACCAAATTACATTTCGGAGCAACAGTTGGACTTGGAGGCATCCCGGTTGCAGCGACGCAGTAGTAGTAAATGAGCGATGAGGGGTCAAATCACAAAGCCCCACCTTTCCCACATTAAGCTCAACGGACGAAGGAACCATCATTTCACTCTAGGGTGCAAGAGCATAAAAAAGAGAAAACCAATGATGCATGCGGCAGCTACCTAGGGCACCATAGGGTACGGGCCTCCACTACAAATCCTTTTTTTGAAAGCGCCTCCACTACAAATCCGCTTCTCCCTCGTCCACTTGAAGAAAACTGATGATGCGTGCGGCGGTAGGGTTTGTAGGAGTACTATGGCATGCGGGACCATGTCGTAATAAATGGGAGAGGGATTGAGTTTGAGTCGATGCCTTAATATGCGTGGGTCACTTGGTTTTATGGGAACGAGGTAGCATTTTGGGTTCGGGGACCAATGGAGATATACGTACAAAAAATTGTGGACGTAGGTTCGACCGAAAGGCAATGATGCATGGGCCCTGAATTTTGATATACCCGCGGCCGCGTGAAATTTGCTACTCTACTCAAAACTAGTAAGGTACACATGCATTGAACGCATGAGATTTGGAAACCAAATTATGAATAAATACATACTATAGCATGTAAAGCTTTGAGTCATATATGCATGATGTAGATGTTCGTTTAGTTCTTATAGTTCATCTCATTCAAAATCAATTAGTTTTATAAAAAGGTTAAGATTCATTTGATTGTGCATTGTAAAGCATAAAGTAAAAAAACAAATAATGGCAATTCATTTAGAAGAAAAACAGTTTGGGCAGTTATGATATGGAAGATTCTAGAACAAAGGAGAAGTGCTTGTGTTTAGATGTTTGTGCATTATGCTTAAGTTCAACCATGGAGTCTTCTAGATTGTACATGTGGCAGAATCTGGTGGAATGTTGATGATATCCAATGGCCAGTAGTGCTCAGATTTGCCATCTCTGCACTGTCGGATTAGCTTCATGCAACGACCATCTTTGAAAGTTATTCGCACACTATATAGGGGTATATATAATGCATAAAAGTTCCTCCAAAAACATCTATAACTAATGGGAAGTGAATGTATGCTTAAAATGAAAAAAATGTAATACTCCCTCCGTCTAGGTGTATAAGTCATCTTAGGTTTTTTTGCTAGTTAATAGCATTCCATGCAATGAATTAACCACTGCATGACATGTTTCAAAGTCTCAAGCCATTGAAAGCATGCACGGTCCACATTTCTTATTGGTTGATATGTCACGTAACAAGAAACGAGGAGGGAGTTATGAAGGAAATATGACCTAGAGGCAATAATAAAGTTGTGATTTATATTTTCTTATATCATGATAAATGTTTATTATTCATGCTAGAATTGTATTAACCAGAAACTTAGTACATGTGTGAATACATAGACAAAACATAATGTCCCTAGTATGCCTCTACTTGACTAGCTCATTAATCAAAGATGGTCATGTTTCCTGACCATAGACAGGTGTTTTCATTTCATGAACGAGGTCACATCATTAGAGAATGATGTGATGGACAAGACCCATCCGTTAGCTTAGCGTAATGATCGTTTAGTTTTATTTCTATCACTTTCTTCATGACTTACACATGTTCCTCTGACTATGAGATTATGCAACTCCCGAATATCGGAGGAACACCTTGTGTGCTCTCAAACGTCACAACGTAACTGGGTGATTATAAAGATGCTCAACAGGTGTCTCCGTTGGTGTTTGTTGAGTTGGCATAGATCAAGATTAGGATTTGTCACTCCGTGTATCAGATAGGTATCTCTGGGCCCTCTCGGTAATGATCATCACTATAAGCCTTGCAAGCAATGTGACTAATGAGTTAGTTGCGGATGATGCATTACGGAACGAGTAAAGATACTTCCCGATAACGAGATTGAACTAGGTATGGTGATACTGATGATCGAATCTCAGGCAAGTAACATACTGATGAAAAAGGGAACCACGTATGTGGTTATGCAGTTTGACCGATAAAGATCTTTGTAGAATATGTAGGAACCAATATGAGCATCCAGGTTCCGCTATTGGCTATTGATCAGAGATGTGTCTCGGTCATGTCTATGCTACCTCTTGAGCACTTGCGTTGGTTTTCCCTTGAAGAGGAAAGGGTGACGCAGCAGAGTAGCGTAAGTATTTCCCTCAGTTTTTGAGAACCAAGGTATCAATCCAGTAGGAGGCTACGCACGAGTCCCTCGTACCTACACAAACAAATAAATCCTCGCAATCAACGCGATAAGGGGGCCGGGTGTCAATCCCTACACGGTCACTTACGAGAGTGAGATCTGATAGATATGATAAGATAAGATTTTTGGTATTTTTATGATAAAGATGCAAAGTAAAATAAAAGTCAAAGGAAATAACTAAGTATTGGAAGATTAATATGATGGAAGATAGACCCGGGGGCCATAGGTTTCACTAGTGGCTTCTCTTGAGAGCATAAGTATTCACGATGGGTAAACAAATTATTGTTGAGCAATTGACAGAATTGAGCATAGTTATGAGAATATCTAGGTATGATCATGTATATAGGCATCACGTCCGAAACAAGTAGACCGGCTCCTTCCTGCATCTACAACTATTACTCCACACATCGACCACTATCCAGCATGCATCTAGAGTATTAAGTTCAAGAGAAAAGAGTAACGCTTTAAGCAAGATGACATGATGCAGAGGGATAAACTCATGCAATATGAAATAAACCCCATCTTATTATCCTCGATGACAACAATACAATACGTGCCTTGCTGCCCCTACTGTCACTGGGAAAGGACACCGCAAGATTGAACCCAAAGCTAAGCACTTCTCCCATTTTAAGAAAGATCAATCTAGTAGGCCAAACCAAACTGATAATTCTAAGAGACTTGCAAAGATAACCAATCATACATAAAAGAATTCAGAGAAGATTCAAATATTGTTCATAGATAAACTTGATCATAAACCCACAATTAATCGGTCTCAACAAACACACCACAAAATAAGATTACATCGAATAGATCTCCACAAGAGAGGGGGAGAACTTTGTATTGAGATCCATAAAGAGAGAAGAAGCCATCTAGCTAATAACTATGGACCCATAGGTCTAAGGTAAACTACTCACACTTCATCGGAAGGGCTATGGTGTTGATGTAGAAGCCCCCCGTGATCGATGCCCCCTCCGGCGGATCTCCGGAACAGGCCCTAAGATGGGATCTCGTGGATTCAGAAAGTTACGGCGGTGGAATTAGGGTTTTGGCTCCGTATCTGGTAGTTTGGGGGTGCGTAGGTATATATAGGAGGAAGGAGTACGTCGGTGGAGCAACAGGGGGCCCACGAGGGTGGAGGGCGCGCCCAGGGGGTATGCGCACCCCCTACCTCGTGGCCTCCTGGTTGATGTCTTGACGTAGGGTCCAAGTCCTCTGGATCATGTTCGTTCCAAAAATCACGTTCCCAAAGGTTTCATTCCGTTTGGACTCCGTTTGATATTATTTTTCTACGAAACCCTAAAATAGGCAAAAAAATTGCAATTCTGGGCTGGGCCTCTGGTTAATAGGTGAGTCCCAAAAATAATATAAAAGTGTGTAATAAAGCCCAATAATGTCCAAAACAGAATATAATATAGCATGGAACAATCAAAAATTATAGATACGTTGGAGACATATCAAGCATCCCCAAGCTTAATTCCTGCTCTTCCTCGAGTAGGTAAATGATAAAAACATAATTTTTGATGTGGAATTCTACTTGGCATAATTTCAATGTAATTCTCTTAATTGTGGCATGAATATTCAGATCCAAAAGATTCAAGACAAAAGTTTAATATTGACATAGAAATAATAATACTTCAAGCATACTAACTAAGCAATTATGTCTCTTCAAAATAACATGGCCAAAGAAAGTTATCCCTACAAAATCATATAGACTGGCTATGCTCCATCTTCACCACACAAAGTATTCAAATCATGCACAACCCTGATGACAAGCCAAGCAATTGTTTCATACTTTTAATGTTCTCAAACTTTTTCAATCTTCATGCAATACATGAGCGTGAGCCATGGACATGGCAGTATAGGTGGAATAGAATGGTGGTTGTGTAGGAGACAAAAAGGGAGAAGATAGTCTCACTTCAACTAGGCGTATCAACGGGCTATGGAGATGCCCATCAATAGATATCAATGTGAGTGAGTAGGGATTCCCATGCAACGGATGCACTAGAGCTATAAATATATGAAAGCTCAACAAAAAGAAACTAAGTGGGTGTGCATTCAACTTGCTTGCTCACGATAACCTAGGGCAATTTGAGTAAGCCCATTGTTGGAATATACAAGCCAAGTTCTATAATGAAAAATGCCCACTAGTATATGAAAGTGATAACATAGGAGACTCTCTATTATGAAGATCAGGGTGCTACTTTGAAGCACAAGTGCGGAAAAAGGATAGTAGTATTGCCCCTTTTATATTTTTAGGCCTTTTTTTTCTTTGGCCTTTCCCTTTTTTGGGACAATACTCTATGAATGATGATCATCACACTTCTATTTATTTACAACTCAATGATTACAACTCGATACTAGAACAAAGTATGACTCTATATGAATGCCTCCGGCTGTGTACCGGGATAGCAATGATTCAAGAGTGACATGTATGGAAGAATTATGAACGGTGGCTTTGCCACAACTAAAATGTCAACTACATGATCATGCAAAGCAATATGGCAATGATGGAGCGTGTCATGATAAACGGAACGGTGGAAAGTTGCATCGCAATATATCTCGGAATGGCTATGGAAATGCCATGATAGGTAGGTATGGTGGCTGTTCTGAAGAAGGTATATGGTGGGTTAACGATACGAGCGAAAGCTGCGAGGTATTAGAGAGGCTAGCAATGGTGGAAGGGTGAGAGTGCGTATAATCCATGGACTCAACATTAGTCATAAAGAACGCTACTCATTATAGGGATTTCAACAAAGCGAATTTATTTATTACTAAAGCCGAAGTCAGTAGGAGTACTATTATGAAGAAATTTAGACTCCTTTTAGGAGGCCCTCAATGACCATAGATTGAACCTATCCTATTTTTACAGTGTGATGGCTAGCTATTCACGGACTAGCTGTACCTACTGTTTTTTTCTTGGGATCAATATCAGCAATGTAGTTCATCCAACGATAAAACAAATTCCAACTATAGAACTATGACACAATCAAACTCGAATGAACAAAATGTTGAATTGAATCGTACCAGTCTATACTGGGGTTTATTACTCATTTATGTACTTGCGCACATACTTATTGGCAAAATCTATTAGTTATCGAAGCAAAGTACTACGCGCATGCTCCTAGGGGATTAGATTAGTAGGAAAAGACCATCGCTCGTCCCCGACCGCCACTCATAAGGAGGACAATCAATAAATACATCATGCTCCGACTTGTTAACATAACGGTTCACCATACGTGCATGCTACGGGAATCACAAACTTCAACACAAGCATTTCTCAAATTCACAACTACTCAACTAGCACGACTCTAATATCACCATCTCCATATCTCAAAACAATTATCAAGTTTCAAACTTCTCATAGTATTCAACACACACATAAGAAAATTTTATTTATTTAATCTTGAATGCCTCAAATAATTAAAGCAAATTACCATGCTGTTTTGTAGGACTCTCAAAATAATCTAAGTGAAGCATGAGAGAACAATGGTTTCTATAAAACAAATCTACCACCATGCTCTAAAAGATATAAGTGAAGCACTAGAGCAAAAACTATATAACTCAAAAGATATAAGTGAAGCACATAGAGTATTCTAATAATTTCTGAATCATGTGTGTGTCTCTCAAAAAGGTGTGTGCAGCAAGGATGATTGTGGAAAACTAACAATTAAAGACTCAAATAATACAAGACGCTCCAAGCAAAACACATATCATGTGGAAAATAAAAATATAGCTCCAAGTAAAGTTACCGATAGAAGTAGACGAAAGAGGGGATGCCTTCCAGGGCATCCCCAAGCTTTGGCTTTCAGGTGTCCTTAGATTATCTTGGGGGTGCCATGGGCATCCCCAAGCTTAGGCTCTTGCCACTTCTTGTTCCATAATCCATCAAATCTTTACCCAAAATTTGAAAAGTTCACAACACAAAACTTTAAGTAGAAAATCTCATGATCTCCACAAGAGAGGGGGAGAACTTTGTATTGAGATCCAAAAAAGAGAGAAGAATCCATCTAGCTAATAACTATGGACCCGTAGGTCTGAGGTACACTACTCACACTTCATCAGAAGGGCTATGGTGTTGATGTAGAAGCCCCCCCCCCCCCGTGATCGATGCCCCCTCCGGCGGAGCTCCGGAATAGGCCCCAAGATGGGATCTCGTGGATACAGAAAGTTACAGCAGTGGAATTAGGGTTTTGGCTCCATATCTGGTAGTTTGGGGGTACGTAGGTATATATAGGAGGAAGGAGTACGTCAGTGGAGCAACAGGGGGCCCACGAGGGTGGAGGGCGCGCACCCCTACCTTGTGTCCTCCTGGTTGATGTCTTGATGTAGGGTCCAAGTACTCTGGATCATGTTCGTTCCGAAAATCATGTTCCCGAAGGTTTCGTTCCGTTTGGACTCCGTTTGATATTCTTTTTCTACAAAACCCTAAAATAGGCAAAAAAACAGCAATTCTGGGCTGGGCCTCCAGTTAATAGGTTAGTCCCAAAAATAATATAGAAGTGTATAATAAAGCCCAATAATGTACCAAACAGAATATAATATAGCATGGAACAATAAAAAATTATAGATATGTTGGAGACGTGTCAGTCTACATAGTTCTCGAACCCGTAGGGTCCGCACACTTAACATTCGATGATGATTTATATTATGAGTTATGTGATTTGATGACCGAAGTTTGTTTGGAGTCCCGGATTAGAACATGCACTTCAGGAGGAGTCTCGAAATGGTCGAGAGGTAAAGATCGATATATTGGAAATCTATATTCGGACATCAGAATGGTTCCGAGTGATTCGGGTATTTTTCGGAGTACCGAAGAGTTACGGGAATTCGCCGGGAGAAGTAATGGGCCAAATTGGGCCATACAGGAAAAGAGGAGGCAGGCCAAGGGGAGGTGGTGCCCCCCCATGGGTACGAATTGGACTGGGGGAAGAGGGCAGCGCCCCGTTGCCTTTTCCTACTCCCTCTCTCTTTCCCTCTTTCCTTCTCTGCTACTCTGAAAAGGGAAGGGATTCCTACTAGGACTTGGAAGTCCTAGTAGGACTCCGTACTCTTGGCGCGTCCCTAGGGGCTGGCCTATCTCCCTCCCTCCTTTATATACGTGTCCAGGGGCACCCCAAAGAGACAATGTCTTCTCTTAGCCGTGAGCGGTGCCCCCCTCCATAGTTACACACCTCGGTCATATCATCGTAGTGCTTATACACTACAAAAAAGAGACACATCCGTGACATTTTGGGCCAAACGAATTTTTTTTCTGTCATACTTATGACACTTCTATGACAATAATTGTGACAAAACCCGGTATCATCATAGATGTGGTGGGTCCTACTTCTATGACAAAAAATCATGACAGAAAATGGGCTTTTCGTCCTGGGTGGGCCGAAGACGCAGCTGCATGACATTCTTTGGGCCGTCCATGATGGAAAAAACTATGGTAGAAGGGACGGTGTGGAAAACATCGGGGAGTTCACGGTTACGGTGGCTGATCGGGGGCCGGGCGATGCGCGTTTCTCTCGTATGTACGCGCGTGTGTGCGAGGCGTTGCGCTCTAACTAAACCCGAGCGATTATACTGCAGGCTACGCGTTACAGTGAACTCGAGCGATTGATCGATGGCTGTTAACTGAACCTGATCGAGCGGTTCCTTCGCTACAGCTGCTAACTAAAGCCAATCGATGCTGCCTCTGGATGAACAGTGAGCGTTGCTGGGGGGGTTTGGATGAACAGTTCCCGGTGGGGGATGGATGAACAGGAACCCGTGGTAGTAGAGGCCGTTGCCACTGGATGAACAGTACCCCAATCGAACGAGCTGGTGGATGAACAGGACCCCTTGGAGGGCTGGATGAACAGGACCCCATGGAGGGCTGGTTGAACAGTAACCGGTGGAGGGCTGGTGGAACAGTAGCCGGTGGAGGGCTGGATGAACAGTAGCCCGTGGAGGGGTGGTTGAACAAGACCCCGTGGAGAGGGCTGGTTAAATAGTAGCCGGTGGAGGCTGGATGAACAGTCGCAGGTGGAGGCTGGAGGAGGTCGACGGTGGATGAACAGTACCCCGTGGAGGCTGGAGGAGGTCGACGGTGGAGATGAACAGCATCTCGTGGAGTCCCATTTTGCAGTACGTCACACCCCTCCGGTGAACAGGAACCTCGTTTCGACCGTAGCGCTCCAACACAAGTCCGTTTCCTCCGTTTTGTGGTACTCCACACCCCTCCCAATCAACAAGACCCCGTTTCGACCGTAGGAGGTCCGTTTCCTCTGTTTTGCGGTGTGCCAGACCCCTCCCAATGAACAGGATCCCATTTCGACCATGGCCGGTCAAACACAAGGCCGTTTCCTCCGTTCTGCGGTACGCTAGGCCTCGTTTCCATCGCCTGTTCCGTCCAAGCCGATTGGCTCCCGATGAACAACACACGTTATGTTGCCACCCGATGAACACGACACATTCCGTTGCATCCCCCGATGACGATGCAGTTTCTCTGTTCCGACCCAGCCATAGCCATATACACGAGCCCTGGCCATACGTATGCACGAGTAGGCGTTCGCGACCCCGCCCGTATGTACGTACGTGGCCGTATTTACTTTCTTGCACCCTGGCTGTTGTACGTATGTGTACATGCTACGTGCGCGCCTCTACTACCACATGTGCGCGCCTCCACATCGACCGGTATGTACATACACGTTCCCGACCAGAATGACAATGCTACGTACACTTCGACCATGTGGGTCCCAACTATGGGGCACTTCCTTGCGTGCGAAGATGTAGCTGGTGGGTCCCAGCAGTCAGGGGGTGACTCATTTTTTTACTCGTAATATGGAAGCACTTCCTAGCGTGTGAAGATGTAGCTGGTGGGTCCCAGTAGTCAGGGGGGAAACATTTTTTCGCGAAATATGGTGGCCCGTCCGGTGGGTCCCTGCTGTCAGGTGGAGGAATCATTATTTTCCGTAAAATAAGGAGGGACTTCCTTGCTGCGGCCGTGGAGCCAGCTGTCTTAAGGAAATATGCCCTAGAGGCAATAATAAAGTTGTTATCTATATTTCCTTATATCATGATAAATGTTTATTATTCATGCTAGAATTGTATTAACCAGAAACTTAGTACATGTGTGAATACATAGACAAACATAGTGTCACTAGTTTGCCTCTACTTGACTAGCTTGTTGTATCAATGATCGTTATGTTTCCTAACCATAGACATGAAGTTGTCATTTGATTAACGAGATCACATCATTAGAGAATGATGTGATTGACTTGACCCATCCGTTAGCTTAGCACGTTGATCGTTTAGTTTGTTGCTATTGCTTTCTCCATAACTATACATGTTCCTATAACTATGAGATCATGCAACTCCCGAATACTGGAGGAACACTTTGTGTGCTACCAAACGTCACAACGTAACAAGGTGATTATAAAGGTGCTCTACAGGTGTCTCCGATGGTGTTTGTTGAGTTGGCATGGATCAAGATTACAATTTGTCACTCTGATTGTTGGAGAGGTATCTCTGGGCCCTCTTGGTAATGTACATCACAATAAGCCTTCCAAGCAACGTAGCTAATGAGTTAGTTATGGGATGTAGCATTACGGAACGAGTAAAGAGACTTGCAGGTAACGAGATTGAACTAGGTATTGAGATACCGATGATCGAATCTCGGGCAAGTAACATATCAATGACAAAGGGAACAACGTATGTTGTTATGCGGTTTGACCGATAAAGATCTTCGTAGAATATGTAGGAACCAATATGAGCATCCAGGTTCCGCTATTGGTTATTGACTGGAGATGGGTCACAGTCATGTCTACATAGTTCTCGAACCCGTAGGGTCCGCACGCTTAATGTTTAGTGACAATCGATATTATGAGTTTATGTGTTTTGATGTACCAAAGGTAGTTCGGAGCCCCCGATATGAGCACGGACATGATGAGGAGTCTCGAAATGGTCGAGCCATAAAAATCGATATATTGGACGGCTATATTCAGACACCGGAAGTGTTCCAGGTGATTTCGGAGAAAACCGGAGTGCCGGAGAGATTACCAGAACCCACCGGGGAAGTGTTGGGCCTTAGAGGAGAGAGAGGGAAGCAGCCCAGGAGGTGGCACCCCCCAAGGGGAGTCCGAATAGGACTAGGGGAGGGGGTGCGGCCCCTCTTTCCCTCTCCCTCTCCCTCTCTTTCCTTCCCCCTTCCTCCTTCCTAGTAGGACTAGGAAAGGATGAATCCTACTCCTACTAGGAGGAGGATTCCTCCTCTCATGGGGCCCCACTAGGGCTGGCCGGCCTCTCCCCTTGCTCCTTTATATACGGGGGCAGGGGCACTGATACGTCTCCGTCGTATCTATATTTTTTGATTGTTCCATGCCAATATTATACAGCTTTCATATACTTTTGGCAACTTTTTATACTATTTTTGGGACTAACATATTGATCCAATGCCCATTGCCAGTTCATGTCTTTTGCATGTTTTATGTTTCATAGAATATCCATATCAAACGGAATCCAAATGGGTAAAATCGGATGGAGCTTATTTTCGGAATATTTGGAAAATTCCGGAAGAAAAATCCACATGAGACAGTGCCCGAGGTGGCGACGAGGCAGGGGGGCGCGCCCCTGACCCTCATGGGCCACCCGTAAGGCGGTTGATGCCCTTCTTCGGCCGCAAGAAAGCTATTTTTGGTAAAAAAAAATCACGGCGAAGGTTTCACGCCAATCGGAGTTATGGATCTCCATATATATATATATACGAAACGGTGAAAGGGCAGTAGAACAGAACGCAGAAACAGAGAGAGACAGAGAGACAGATCCAATCTCAGAGGGGCTCTCGCCCCTCCCATGCCATGGAGGCCAAGGACCAGAGGGGAAACCCTTCTACCATCTAGGGAGGAGGTCAAGGAAGAAGAAGATGAAAGGGCCCCCTCTCCCCTTCTCTTCCGGTGGCGCTGGAACACTGCCGTGGCCATCATCAGCATCACCGCGATCTACACCAACACCTCCGCCATCTTCACCAACATCTTCACCAACATCTCCATCGCCTTCCCCCCTCTATCTATAGCGGTCCACTCTCCCGCAACCCGTTGTACCCTCTACTTGAACATGGTGCTTTATGCTTCATATTATTATCCAATGATGTGTTGCCATCCTATGATGTCTGAGTAGATTTCCATTGTCCTATCGGTGGTTGATGAATTGCTATGATTGATTTAATTTGCTTGTGGTTATGTTGCTATCCTTTGGTGCCCATCATATGAGCGCGTGCGTGGATCACACCCTAGGGTTAGTTGTATGTTGATAGGACTATGTATTGGAGGGGAAGAGTGACAGAAGCTTCAACCTAGCATAGAAATTGATGCACACGGGATTGAAGGGGGACCAATATATCTTAATGCTACGGTTGGGTTTTACCTTAATTAACATTAGTAGTTGCGGATGCTTGCTAATAGTTCCAATCATAAGTGCATAGAATTCCAAGTCAGGGATAACATGCTAGTAGTGGCCTCTCCCACATAATACTTGCTATCGGTCTAGTAAAGTAGTCAATTTCTTAGGGACAATTTTGCAACTCCTACCACCACTTTTCCACACTCGCTATATTTACTTTATTGCTTCTTTACTTACAACAACCCATCATTGTTATTTACGTAATCTTTATTATCTTGCAAACCTATCCAACAACACCTACAAAGTACTTCTAGTTTCATACTTGTTCTAGGTAAAGAAAACATCAAGCGTGCGTAGAGTTGTATCGGTGGTCGATAGAACTTGAGGGAATATTTGTTCTGCCTTTAGCTCCTCGTTGGGTTCGACACTCTTACTTATCGAAAACTGTTGCGATCCCCTATACTTGTGGGTCATCATGCACCCTAGGACACACAAGTTGATTGTTCCAAGCCGTGTGCGGTTCCCCCATCCACCATAATCCACCTCGATCATATCGTAGCAGTGCTTAGGTGAAGCCCTATTCAGGTAGCAACATCATCACCGTCATCATGCCATCGTGTTGACGAAGCTCTACTGGATCGTGAGTTCGCAGGACGTCATCGAGCCGAACATGTGCAGATCGTGGAGGTGTCGTACCTTCGGTGCTGGGATCGGTCGATCATGAAGACGTATGACTACATCAACCGCATTGTCGTAACGCTTCCGCTTAAGGTCTACGAGCATACATAGACAACACTCTTCCCTCTCGTTGCTATGCATCTCTCGTTGCTATGCATCACCATGATCTTGCGTGTGCATAGGAAAATTTTGAAATTACTACGTCCCCCAACAGTGGCATCCGAGCCAGGTTTATGCGTATATGTTATATGCACGAGTAGAACACAGAGGAGTTGTGGGCGTGGGTATATACATATTGCTTGCCGTCACTAGTTGATTCTAGATTCGGTGGTATTGTTGGATGAAGCGGGCTAGACCAACATTACGTGTACGCTTACGCGAGACTGGTTCTATCGATGTGCTTCGCACACAGGTGGCTGGTGGGTGTCAGTTTCTCCAACTTTAGTTGAATCGGATTCAATGAACATGGTTCTTTCTGAAGATCAAAAAGCAATCACTATACCGCGTTGTGGTTTTTTGATGCGTAGGTAAGAACAGTTCTTGCTCAGCCCGTAGCAGCCACGTAAAACTTGCAACAACAAAGTAGAGGACGTCTAACTTGTTTTTGCAGGGCATATTGTGATGTCATATGGTCAAGACATGATGCTAAATTTCAATGTATGAGATGATCATGTTTTGTAACACAGTTATCGGCAACTGGCAGGAGCCATATGGTTGTCGCTTTATTTTATGAAATGCAATCGCCATGTAATTGCTTTACTTTATCACTAAGCTGCCGCGATAGTCCTAGAAGCAATAGTTGGCGAGACGACAACGATGCTTCGATGGAGATCAAGGTGTCAAGCTAGTGACGATGGTGATCATGACGGTGCTTTGAAGATGGACATCAAAGCCACAAGATGATGATGGCCATATCATATCACTTATATTGATTGCATGTGATGTTTATCCTTTATGCATCTTATTTTGCTTAGTTCGGCAGTAGCATTATAAGATGATCTCTCACTAAATTTCAAGGTATAAGTGTTCTCCCTGAGTATGCACCATTGCTACAGTTCGTCGTGCAGAGACACCACACGATGATTGGGTGTGATAAGCTCTACGTTCACATACAACGGGCGCAAGCCAGTTTTGCACACGTGGAATACTTGGGTTAAACTTGACGAGCCTAGCATATGCAGATATGGCCTCGGAACACTGAGACCGAAAGGTCAAGCGTGAATCATATAGTAGATATGATCAACATAGTGATGTTCACCATTGAAAACTACTCCATCTCACGTGATGATCGGACATGGTTTAGTCGATATGGATCACGTGATCACTTAGATTATTAGAGAGATGTTTATCTAAGTGTGAGTTCTTAAGTAATTTGATTAATTGAACTTTTATTTATCATGAACTTAGTACCTGATAGTATTTTGCATGTCCATGTTGTTGTAGATAGATGGCCCATGCTGTTGTTCCATTGAATTTTAATGCGTTCCTAGAGAAAGCTAAGATGAAAGATGATGGTAGCAACTACACGGACTGGGTCCGTAACTTGAGGATTATCCTCATTGCTGCATAGAAGAATTATGTACTGGAAGCACCGCTAGGTGACAAACCCACTCCAGGAGCAATACCAGATGTTGTGAACACCTGGCAGAGCAAAGCTGATGACTACTCGATAGTTCAGTGTGCCTTGCTTTACGGCTTAGAACCGGGACTTCAACGACGTTTTGAACATCATGGAGCATATGAGATGTTCCAGGAGTTGAAGTTAATATTTCAAGCAAATGCCCAGATTGAGAGATATGAAGTCTCCAATAAGTTCTACAACTGCAAGATGGAGGAGAATAGTTCTGTCAGTAAACATATACTCAGAATGTCTGGGTACCACAACCACTTGACTCAACTAGGAGTTAATCTTCCTGATGATAGTGTCATTGACAGAGTTCTTCAATCACTACCACCAAGCTACAAGAGCTTCGTGATAAACTATAATATGCAAGGGATGGACAAGAAAATTCCTGAGCTCTTCGCAATGCTAAAGGCTGTAGAGGTAGAAATCAAGAAAGAGCATCAAGTGTTGATGGTCAACAAGACCACCAGTTTCAAGAAAAAGGGTAAAGGGAAGAAGGGGAATTTCAAGAACAACAAGCCAGTTGCTGCTCAAGTGAAGAAACCCAAGTCTGGACCTAAGCCTGAGACTGAGTGCTTCTACTGCAAAGGAACTAGCCACTGGAAGCGGAACTGCCCCAAGTATTTGGCGGAGAAGAAGGATGGCAAAGTGAAAGGTATATTTGATATACATGTTATTGATGTGTACCTTACTAATGCTCGCAGTAATGCCTGGGTATTTGATACTGGTTCAGTTGCTAACATTTGCAACTAGAAACAGGGGCTACGGATTAAGCGAAGATTGGCTAAGGACAAGGGGCTATGGTTCCAAAGTCGATGTGATCACCGTCGGCACGCTACCTCTACATCTACCTTCGGGATTAGTTTTAGACCTAAATAATTGTTATTTGGTGCTAGCGTTGAGCATGAACATTATATATGGATCTTGTTTGATGCGAGAAGGTTATTCATTTAAATCAGAGAATATCATTATTTTCTCACCTTCACACATGATTTGAGCAGATATGGGTATATCTACTTAATGAAAAATAAGTCTGAAACATTTGAAAAGTTCAAAGAATTTCAGAGTGAAGTGGAAAATCATCATAACAAGAAAATCAAGTTTCTACGATCTGATCGTGGAGGTGAATATTTGAGTTATGAGTTTGGACTTCATTTGAAACAATGCAGAATAGCTTCGCAACTCACGCCACATAGAACACCACGGCATAATGGTGTGTCCAAACGTTGTAATCGTACTTTACTAGATACCGTGCGATCTATGATGTCTCTCACTGATTTACCGCTATCATTTTGGGGTTATGCTTTAGAGACAGCTGCATTCACATTAAATAGGGCACCATCTAAATCCGTTGAGATGACACCTTATGAACTGTGGTTTGGCAAGAAACCCAAGTTGTCGTTTCTTAAAGTTTGGGGCTGCGATGCTCATGTGAAGAAGCTTCAACCTAATAAGCTCGAACCCAAATCGGAGAAATGTGTCTTCATAGGATACCCAAAGGAGACTGTTGGGTACACCTTCTATCACAGATCCGAAGGCAAGATATTCGTTGCTAAGAATGGACCCTTTCTAGAGGAGTTTCTCCTAAAAGAAGTGAGTGGGAGGAAAGTAGAACTTGATGAGGTAATTGTACCTTCTCCCTTATTGGAAAGTAATTCATCACTGAAAATCAGTTCTAGTGATCCCTACACCAGTAAGTGAGGAAGCTAATGATGATGATCTTGAAACTTCTGATCAAGTTACTACCAAACCTCGTAGGTCAACCAGAGTAAGATCGGCACCAGAGGTACGATAATCTTGTTCTGGAAGTCATGTTACTTGACCATGATGAACCTACAAACTATGAGGAAGCGATGATGAGCCCAGATTCCACAAAATGGCTTGAGGCCATGAAATCTAAGATGGGATCCATGTATGAGAACAAAGTGTGGACTTTGGTTCACTTGCCCGATGATCTGCAGGCCATAGAGAATAAATGGATCTTTGAGAAGAAGACTGGCGCTGATGGTAATGTTACTATCTACAAAGCTCGACTTGTTGCAAAAGGTTTTCGACAAGTTCAAGGTGTTGACTATGATGAGACCTTCTCACCCGTAGCGATGCTTAAGTCCGTCCGAATCATGTTAGCAATTGCCACATTTTATGATTATGAAATTTGGCAAATGGATGTCAAAACTGCATTCCTTCATGGATACCTTAAAGAAGAGTTGTATATGATGCAACCAGAAGGTTTTGTCGATCTAAAAGGTGCTAACAAAGTGTGCAAGCTCCAGCGATCCATTTGTGGACTAGTGCAAGCCTCTCGGCGTTGGAATATATGCTTTGATAGTGTGATCAAAGCATATGGTTTTATACAGACTTTTGGAGAAGCATGTATTTACAAGAAAGTGAGTGGGAGCTCCGTAGCATTTCTGATATTATATGTAGATGACATATTGTTGATCAGAAATGATACTGAATTTCTGAATAGCATAAAAGGATACTTGAATAAGATTTTTTCAATGAAAGACCTCGGTGAAGCTGCTTATATATTGGGCATCAAGATCTATAGAGATAGATCAAAACACTTGATTGTGCTTTCACAAGGCACATATGTTGATAAAGTTTTGAATAAGTTCAAAATGGATCAGGCAAAGAAAGGGTTCTTTCATGTATTACAAGGTGTGAAGTTGAGTCAGACTCAATGCCCGACCACTGCAAAAGATAGAGAGAAAATGAAAGGTGTTCCCTATGCTTCAGACATAGGCTCTATCATGTATGCAATGCTGTGTACCAGACCTAATGTGTGCCTTGCTATAAGTTTAGCAGGGATGCACCAAAGTAATCTAGGAGTCGATCACTGGACAGCGGTCAAGAACATCCTGAAATACCTGAAAAGGACTAAGGATATGTTTCTCGTATATGGAGCTGACAAAGAGCTCATCGTAAACGGTTACGTCGATGCAAGCTTTGACACTGATCCATATGACTCTAAGTCACAAACCAGATACATGTTTTTATTAAATGGTGGAGCTGTCAGTTGGTGCAGTTCCAAGCAGAGCGTCGTGGTGGGATCTACATGTGAAGCGGAATACATAGCTGCTTTGAAAGCAACTAATGAAGGAGTCTGGATGAAGGAGTTCATATTTGATCTAGGTGTGATACCTAGTGCATCCGGTCCAATGAAAATATTTTGTGACAATACTGGTGCAATTGCCTTGGCAAAGGAATCCAGATTTCACAAGAGAACCAAGCACATCAAGAGACACTTCAATTCCATCCGCGATCAAGTCAAGGAGGGAGACATAGATATTTGCAAGATACATACGGATCTGAATGTTGCAGACCCATTGACTAAGCCTCTCTCATGAGCAAAACATGATAAGCACCAAGACTCCATGGGTGTTAGAATTATTACAATGTAATCTAGATTACTGACTCTAGTGCAAGTGGGAGACTAAAGGAAATATGCCCTAGAGGCAATAATAAAGTTGTTATTTATATTTCCTTATATCAATAAATGTTTACTATTCATGCTAGAATTGTATTAACCGGAAACTTAGTACATCTGTGAATACATAGACAAACAGAGTGTCACTAGTTTGCCTCTACTTGACTAGCTCGTTGAATCAATGATGGTTATGTTTCCTAACCATAGACATGAAGTTGTCATTTGATTAATGGGGTCACATCATTAGAGAATCATGTGATTGACTTGACCCATCCGTTAGCTTAGCATGATGATCATTTAGTTTGTTGCTATTTCTTTCTGCATAACTATGCATGTTCCTATAACTATGAGATCATGCAACTCCTGAATACTGGAGTAACACTTTGTGTGCTACCAAACGTCACAACATAACTGGCTGATTATAAAGATGCTCTACAGGTGTCTCCGATGGTGTTTGTTGAGTTGGCATGGATCAAGATTAGGATTTGTCACTCCGATTGTCGGAGAGGTATCTCAAGGCCCTCTTGGTAATGTACATCACAATCAAGCCTTGCAAGCAATGTAGCTAATGAGTTAGTTATGGGATGTAGCAATACAGAACGAGTAAAGAGACTTGCCGGTAAATAGATTGAACTAGGTATTGAGATACCGACGATCGAATCTCGGGCAAGTAACATACCGATGACAAACGGAACAACGTATGTTGCTATGCGGTTTGACCGATAAAGATCTTTGTAGAATATGTAGGAACCAATGTGAGCATACAGGTTCCGCTATTGGTTATTGATCGTAGATGAGTCTCGGTCATGTCTACATAATTCTCGAACTCGTAGGGTCCGCACGCTTAACGTTTGGTGACTATCGATATTATGAGTTTATGTGTTTTGATGTACCAAAGGTTGTTCAGAGTCCCGAATATGATCACGGATATGACGAGGAGTCTCGAAATGGTTGAGACATAAAAATCAATATATTGGACAGCTATATTCGGACATCGGAAGTGTTCCGGGTGATTTCGAAGAAAACCGGAGTGCCGGAGGGGTTACAGGAACCCCCCGGGGAAGTATTGGGCCTTAGTGGGCCTTAGGGGAGAGAGAGGGCAGCAGCCTAGGAGGTGGCGCCCCCCAAGGGGAGTCCGAATAGGACTAGGGGAGGGGGTGCGACCCCTCTTTCCCTCTACCTCTCCCTCTCTTTCCTTCCCCCTTCCTCCTTCCTAGTAGGACTAGGAAAGAATGAATCTTACTCCTACTAGGAGGAGGATTCCTCCTCACCTTGGGCGCCACAACGGCGGCCGGCCTCCCCCCTTGCTCCTTTATATACGGGGGCAGGGGGCACCCTAGGGCACACAAGTTGATTGTTCGAAGCTGTGTGCTGTGCCCCCTCCACCATAATCCACCTCGGTCATATCGTAGCAGTGCTTAGGCGAAGCCCTGTTCCGGTAGCAACATCATCGACCACCGTCATCATGCCGTCTTGCTGATGCAGCTCTCTCTCGATTTTCTACTGGATCATGAGTTTGCGGGACGTCACCGAGCCGAACGTGTGCAGATCGCCGAGGTGTCGTACCTTCGGTGCTGGGATCGGTCGATCGTGAAGACGTACGACTACAGCAACCGCATTGTCATAACGCTTCCGCTTACGGTCTACGATGGTACGTAGACAACAATCTTCCCTCTCATTGCTATGCATCACCATGGTCTTGCGTGTGCGTAGGAAAATTTTGAAATTACTACGTTCCCCAATACTGTCAGCCTCTCCACGTACAGTACTCTTCCGATGGAAGTCGTTCCTTGACCATGTTGACCATGCCGCGGTGAGAGCACCAGGGCGGTGGATGACGATGAGGCCTAGGATGGGGACGACGCGGAGCCGGGGAAGACGCGGTAGTGGATGCCCACGCGGAGAGGAGTACGAGGGTTCACTGGTTCAGCTATGGTGTGAGGCTGTCGTCGCCACAGGGCCTGGCCAGCGGTGGGAGTTGTACGGGGCGGTGAGGCCTCCTCGGCATCACAGCCGGCCATGGGAAGCAGGAGCACGCGACACGACCAGCGCTGGTTTGGGCGGCTAGAGCAACAAGACCAGAGGTTGAAGAAGCACTACGACCATTGGATGGACATCGTACGGTCACTAGAGCTAGAATCGTTCAGATTGACTAAGTTGACAAAGCCCTCCGTCCCCGTCAACTTAGTAGGCCCACAAGTCAGCCTCCCACTATGGTGTGTCCCAACTAGCAGGGGGGTATTCATATTTTTCTACGTAATAAGGAGGCACTTCCTTGCGTGCGAAGATATAGCTGGTGGGATCAACCTCTCAGTGGGGGGAACGTTTTTTCGCGAAATACAGAGGCCCTTCCGGTGGGTCCCAGCTGTCAGGTGGATGAATCATTATTTTGCGCGTAATAAGGAGGCATTTCCTTGCGTGCGCCCGTGGACCCAGCTGTCAGCCTCTCCACGCACAGTCTACTTCCGATGGATGTCGTTCGTTGACCATGTTGACAAATCCTCGCCGAGCGCATCCAAGGTGGTGGACGACGGCGAGGCCCAGGACAGCAACGAGCCGAAGATGGGAAGACGCGGGAGTAGAGTCGCGGACGGAGAGGTGTACGAGGGTTAACTGGTTCTGGTGCGGTGTGGTTCGGCAGTCGGTGGAGAAGAACAAGAGGTATGGAGGGGTGGATGGATGTCCTGGCCAACGGTGGGGTAGCGCTTCACAGCGAAGCGTGCTAAGCAGAGTTGCTAGTAGCAGGAGGCGGGAGCAGGTGGTCCCGGCGGCGCTGGAGGAAGAAGACGAGAGATTCAAGATGGATGCCGGTTGTTGGATGTAAGTCCAACGACTAGCGATGTCAGAATCATTTGTTGACTAAGTTGACAACGACTTGTGTTGGCTTCGACCTATTGGTCCACATTTCAGCCTCCAAAAATGTGGCACGTATTCAACCCATTTTTTCAGAATTTACAATCAATTTGATCTCTTTTTTTAGAATTACAGTCCATTTGCTAGGCTGGGTGAACAAATAATGTAGCGTCCACGCGGCCCATTTATTTTTCTCCTAAAAATTACAGGCCATTTGCACTTTCTCGAAATACATGATTTTGCTGGGCTGATTCTAATTATAATGTTGGGTTGGTCACAGCAATGTTATCAATAAATAAACAGGGGCTGAGCATTTGGTTATAAATATATTTCTATACTTACTAATAAAGCAAGGTGCGTTTCGTCGATTTTTTCATCCGTTCACCGTCGAAATTTATTTTTCTATCCGAGGTGGTACTAAATTTTTGTGCCTCCATCTGTATTTTTAGCACTCACGAATTTCATACTCAACCCGCATATGATGTGGCCCACTAAAGCCAGCCCACTTATTTGCCTGCCCATGTAGCTTTAAAAAGCCTATTTCTCGCCCTGGGCAGTAGATAGTTTGAGTTCGCACGTGGCGTCCAGGCCTGGCCCGGCCCGTTTTGTTTTTCCGTCTATTTTTTTATTTTTACCTTATTTCACATTTCAAAATAGTCGAGAGTTTTAATTTTTCTAAAAAATTTGAAAAATATTTGAATTACAATATTGTGTTCGCGTTTTCAAAAATATTCAGAACATTAGTTCATTTTCTTGTTCTGATTTTTTCTAACTAAGAAATATTCCAAAATTGTTTATGATTTGAAAAAAGTATTTTAAAAATATTCGAAAAATGAAATATTTTCTTATTTTAGTAAAATTTCACAAATTCAAAATAATGTATGAGTTTAAGAACATATTTTGTTCTGAATGTTGAAATCATGTTCCGTTTTCAAAAGCCGGTCACAAATTAAAAAGAATGTTTGGGTTTTCATAAAAGGTTTTTGTGTTCAAAAAATGATGTTATTTCAAAAAAAGCATGTTTTTTCCAAAACGAATGGAATATTAAAAACATTGTTTGTAATTTACTAAAATGTTCATGTTTCGAAGAATATTTGGCAATTCATATTTTAAAAAAGTATTTTATATCAGATGTTGCACTATGTTCTTAAATATTCACGTTGGCCATTGGTTAGTAGTAGGCGTTTGTTGCCGTGGCTAGCGGCACGTGGTCCGGTCTTTATGGTCATGTGTTTCAGTGTTCCACATGTTGTTTTTTGGATTATAACTCGTGCCTTGCAAATGTAGGTTATTGGCCTAGACGCGAACTGTTGTGCGTCGCACACGCTATTTGACGCAACTAGCGTCATATAGTAGCTCCCACACATCTGCGCTAAGAAAAGAAAAAAATTGTTTATAGATTTTGTTTCGTCCATTCCACATGTAGTTCCCCAATTTTTTCAGTTATCCCCCAGGTGGGCCAAACTGGACCTACCATACATTTCTTTTTTCTGTCGGACGGACGAGTAGCAAAAAAGGGGGTGCGAGGGGATTGAACTATGGACCTTCCCTATTGTGTCCACAGATAAAACCAACTCAGCTAGCTTGCAATTACTGTAGAAAAAGTCTCATCTTGAAATTTTATACTAAATAACACAAGTTTTTATATGTCCATAAGTTGTCTGGAAATAAGAAGGTTAAGTGAGAATAAGGAGGTTGTTTCGAGAATTATGAGCAGAACGAGGGACTCCACAAATTATTGCTGGAGATAACTTGCACGTGCCAATAAAAGACAATATGCTGGTTGGCTATAATGGGAAAAATTGTGGGCACGTGCTAATAAAAGAGAGTATGCTGGTTTTGCTCTAATAATAAAAATTATGGGCATGTGAGCGCAAAAATAGTTGAAGAGAATAAACCCTGATAATGATGGGACATTCACGCCTGGTTATGCACTGGTTATGCTAATGAAACATAATTTATGTGCTGCAATTAGTAATCCATCCGGTTACGTTGTCGTAGGAGAAAGTGGTCGAAGTAACCTTGCCTCGAAGGTCGCCTGCTGCCCAGCAACCAAATGAATACGGAACCACAACTCCGAGATGGAGCTTGACCCAAAGGAAAAAAAGGTACAAGTTGGGTGGTCGCCGCCGCGTTGACTAGCCCCACCACTATTAAGATCTCGTAGGCCAAACATGACCCATGGGAAGACCGCGGCTCCTCGCTCTGTCGCCCACCGGCATGGAGATCGTTTTTTATGAACACATCAATTATATTTTTCGCCGCTTGTTGCAAAAACAGTTATCTTCCCGTTGCAACGCACTGGCATATATGCTAGTAAATAATAATTGATTTATTATTACATTGGTCCTTAAATCTTACCAAGCTTTTTTACACAATCACCAGGATTTTTGTTGCCAAAAAATCCCGTACTTTATTGTTAAGAAATTATTTTTATAAGTTAATAAGATGTGGGATATTGTTTTCTTACATATGTAAGTATCTGTTAAATATATGATGACAATAACAATAATATATAATAACATATAAAATAATTTAAATATATATAATATAGTTAGAAGGGAAACAAAAGTTGGACCAGACGTTCCTATTTTTATATAGAAAAATAGAACAGACCTATGCGTTTTATTCAAAAAATACATAAATTGGGTTGTTTATGTTTTAGGAAAAAAACCTCGGATGGGAGGTCCATAGGTTGGTCGATACATGACGGCCCTCAAAAAAATACAAACCGGCATGTCGTGGGTTGCGCATGCTAAAAAAGAAAGCCTAGACGGGGCAGCCCAAAACCCAGCGGATACTTGCTGCCCCAGTGATAATAAATGATACTACCCGCCAGCTCCACAGATTCGTTGTGAATTTATCTCCTACTTTGAAGCACCTAAAAAATGTAACTATGTTGA
The DNA here is from genome assembly GCF_018294505.1 of Triticum aestivum. Lineage (NCBI taxonomy): Eukaryota > Viridiplantae > Streptophyta > Magnoliopsida > Poales > Poaceae > Triticum > Triticum aestivum. The sequence goes on along the minus strand of NC_057794.1, from coordinate 80,002,249 downwards.
CAAACCTGTGGGCCCCAACGTCAGTATAGCATTAGGAGGAAGTTTTTTTCGATGAGGCACTTGCTTGCTTACAACCATAGACCTGGTGGGTCCCGACTGTTCCCCTCTCCATGGACAGTCCTCTCCAGATTCCTCTTGTTTGTTCAGCATGTTCACAACGGCAGACAGCGGTGCCGCGGCGAGCGCACAAAGGCGCAGGAGGTGATCAGACCACCAAAGGCAGTGCCTTATTTGTAACGAAAGTACTGAACTAGCCCAATGGCGAAGTGATACTACCCGACAACTGTTCCGCCCGGATTCGATTCAAGGTGATGCAGGGAAAATATCTCCAAAAATTTTGCCTCTGCCATTATTGACATGTGGGTCCCCATTGTCATCTACGCACACTGCGTCCAACACTTGCCAAAACTTCGTCCCTTGTTTTCTCTGTTTTTTGCACACTCGACATTGTGTGGGCATTTTGAAAATAACATATATTTTTGACTCTGCATCATATGAAGATGTGCTATGCATGATTGTTGATCAGCATAATGTTAGCTGGCTGGTAGTTCCATTTTCGACCATGAATAAAACTTCCAACATGATGTTAACCCTGTTTGAAAAGGCCATGTTAATATAAATGCTCTGCCTCTAAAATTTGGAGTTTCTTACCTGAAACTGAACTTGCAATTTCTTATCAGAAACTGAAACTTGCAGTTTCTTCTCTGAGAATCACATTGTCTGCACTTTTATACTCCTAAACTACATTTTTAAGTGCTAAAATTAGATCTCTAGAATTCATAAAATACTTCATATGCTCAATACTGCAAATCTGAAATTCAAAAGACATTCATTTCTGAAAGTACTCTCAAAATACACAACACAAAACACAATTCACATCCTGCAAATACTGACAACCCTAAGCTCCTCCTGACAATTTACAACCTGCCTGACTATTGGGAAGGGGGCAGTCCCCTCCTATTCCTCGGCGGCAGACAGCCGCCCCGTGAGATGATGTGAATGGCAAGGGAGAGGATAGCGGGGAAGCGTTGTCGGGCCAACTGCTTTTCTCCTCTTGCAGCTGGGTTCGGTCGACGAAGACTCCACCAGCTCGCTCTGGCACGACACCCTCACAAACAGCACCCTATAGATGCTCGATCCTTCAATCTCTGGTGGATGCTCCATCTGGGATCAATACTCCCACCACCGCTCCCTCACGATCGGATTTGGTGAATCTGTTTGCTCCATGGCCCAGAAGAGCAGCACTATGTACTCCCGCGTGACTCCCTTCGGGAGTATCGCTGCCTTTTCGCTCTATTGCAGATATTTGGCCATGGATGTCGCTGTCGCCGCTAGTTGGTCCTTGTTGTCAAACCAAGACTATATCTCCAACATCCTAGCTAGCTTCACAGGGTCGTCGTCCGCGATCCTCAAGTATCAGTTGTACTCCCCCATCGATCTACTTCTCCACAGCACCTTCACTCGCCGTTGGTGGTTTTTGAATGGAAGAGGAGAGGAGCAGCGCTGGTTTTGGATTAGAATGGGAGAGGAGCGATGCTGGTTTTGGATTGGAACATGAGAGGAGGGGCGGTGGTTTTGAAATGGAAGAGGAGAGGAGCGGTGCTGGATTTAGATTGGAACAAGAGAGGAACGGCGGTGGTTTAAGAGGAGAGGAGCGGCGCTGGTCTTGGAACTATTTTTTTGTTTTGCGTATTTTGGGTCAAAGTTTGACCACGTATTGTATTTGACAAGTTATAACCCACAAGTGTAGGGGATCACAATAGTTTTTGAGGGTAGAGTATTCAACCCAAATTTATTGATTCGACACAAGGGGAACCAAAGAATATTCTCAAGTATTACTAGCTGAGTTGTCAATTCAACCACACCTGGAAACTTAATATCTGCAGCAAGGTATCTAGTAGCAAAGTAATATGAAAGTAGTGGTAACGATAGTTGAAGTAACAGTAGCGAAAGTAATATTTTTGGTGTTTTATAGTGATGATAACAATAGCAACGGAAAAGTAAATAAGCAAAGAACAATATATGGAAAGCTCGTAGGCAATGGATCGGTGATGGAGAATTATGCCGGATGCGGTTCATCATGTAACAGTCATAACCTAGGGTGACACAGAACTAGCTCCAATTCATCAATGTAATGTAGGCATGTATTCCGAATATAGTCATACATGCTTATGGAAAGGAACTTGCATGACATCTTTTGTCCTACCCTCCCGTGGCAGCGGGGTCCTATTGGAAACTAAGGGATATTAAGGCCTCCTTTTAATAGAGTATCGGACTAAAGCATTAACACATAGTGAATACATGAACTCCTCAAACTACGGTCATCACCGGTAAGTATCCCGATTATTGTCACTTCGTGGTTAACGGATCATAACACATAATAGGTGACTGTAGACTTGCAAGATAGGATCAAGAACTCTCATATATTGATGAAAACATAATAGGTTCAGATCTGAAATCATGGCACTCGGGCCCTAGTGACAAGCATTAAGCATCGCAAAGTCATAGCAACATCAATCTCAGAACATAGTGGATACTAGGGATCAAATCCTAACAAAACTAACTCGATTACATGATAAATCTCATCCAACCCATCTCAGAACATATTTACGATGGAGACGTATCAACTCCCCAAAGCTTAAATGATTTGCTTTTCCTCAAGCAATTCAGTTGATAAACTGAAAGTGATAAAGAAAAACTTTTACAAACTCTCTTTGCTCTTGTTGTTGTAAATATGTAGAGCCAGCATTCAAGTTTTCAGCAAAGATTATGAACTAACCATATTCAGAATAACACCTAGGTCACAATAACACATAATCAACTAGCGAGCAATAATAATAAATCTCGGATGACAACACTTTCTCAAAACAATCGTGATATGATATGACAAGATGGTATCTCACTAGCCCTTTCTAAGACCACAAAACATAAATGCAGAGCACCTTTATAGATCAAGGACTGACTAGACATTCTAATTCATGGTAAAAGAGATCCAGTCAAGTCATACTCAATGTAAACTAACAGTAATGAATGCAAATGACAGCGGTGCTCTCCAACTGGTGCTTTTCAATAAGAGGATGATGACTCAACATAAAAGTAAATGGATATGTCCTTCGCAGAGGGAAGTAGGGATTTGTAGAGGTGCCAGAGCTTGGTTTTGAAATAGATATGAATAATATTTTGAGCGGTATACTTTCATTGTCAACATAACAACCGAGAGATGGCGATATCTTCCATGCTACACACATTATAGGTGGTTCCCAAACAAAATGGTAAAGCTTATACTCCCCCTCCACCAACAAGCATCAATCCATGGCTTGCTCGAAACAACGAGTGCCTCCAACTAACAATAGTCCCGGGGGAGTTTTTTTGCAATTATTTTGATTTGATTTGCATAAAGCATGGGACTGGGCATCCCGTTGACCAGCCATTTTCTCGTGAGTGAGGAGCGGAGTCCACTCCTCTTGAGAATAACCCGCCAAACATGGAAGATACGGACAACCCTAGTTGATACATGAGCTATTCGAGCATACAAAACACAATGTTTATTTGAAGGTTTAGAGTTTGGCACATACAAATTTACTTGGAACGACAGGTAGATACCGTATATAGGTAGGTATGGTGGACTCATATGGAATAACTTTGGGCCTTATGGAATTGGATGCACAAGCAGTATTCCCGCTTAGTACTGGTGAAGGCTAGCAAAAGACTGGGAAGCGACCAGCTAGAGAGCGACAACAGCCATGCACATGCATTAAAATTAATCAACACCGAATGCAAGGATGAGTAGGATATAATGCACCATGAACATAAATATCATAGAGGCTATGTTGATTTTGTTTCAGCTACATGTGTGAACATGTGCCAAGTCAAGCCACTCGAATCATTCAAAAGAGGATACCACCCTATCATACCACATCACAACCATTTTAATAGCATGTTGGCACGCAAGGTAAACCATTATAAGCTCCTAGCTAATTAAGCATGACATAAGTAACTATAATCTCTAATTGTCATTGCAAACATGTTTATTCATAATAGGCTGAATCAGGAACGATGAACTAATAATATTTACAAAAGCAAGAGAGGTCGAGTTCATACCAGCCTTTCTCATCTCAATAAGTTCATCATATAATCATCATTATTGCCTTTCACTTTCATGACCGAATAGTGTGGATAATAATAATAATAGTGTACGTGCATTGGACTAAGCTGGAATCTGCAAGCATTCAATTCAAAGAGAGAAGACAAGGTAATATGGGCTCTTTGTTATATCAACAATAATGCATATAAGAGCCAGTCAACATTTAATTATGGTCTTCTCCTCTTGACCCCCAAGGGAAAGAAAAGAAATAGAACTATTTACATGGGAAAGCTCCCAACAAGCAAAACAAGAACGATAAATCTTTTTGGGTTTTCTTTATAGTTACTACTACAACTGGCATGGAAAGTAAACTAGCTAAAAGTACAACTAATTTTTTTGTTTTTTTACTAAGGTGTATTAAACACACAAGAAGAAAGCATAAAAAGGAAAATAAACTAGCATGGATGATATAATGAAAAAGTATGAGCACCGACAACTAGCAATGATTTGTGTGAACATGAATGTAATGTTGGTGAGAAATATGTACTCCCCCAAGCTTAGGCTTTTGGCCTAAGTTGGTCTATGGCCACGGCTGGCCTGGCGGATATCCATAGTAATAGTTGGCGTCGTACTAAGAACAAGCCTCGGATTGCCACTGGTTGGCAATCACCTCCGGATCCCACTGGTAATCAGACTGTCGTGGAGGATCAAATTGTGGTTCCGGCTCTGACTCTGTAGCTGATGTAGGGTTTCGGTAGGCGTGAATGGCCTCCAACGGAACAAGGTACTTGCCTGCAGATAAATCAAACTAGGAAGGAGCAGGCAAATTAATAGTCTCAGGATGATTTTTACCACATATTAATTTGTACTTAAGCTCCTTTTCCTTATTCTTAACAATAAAGTCATGTGCTACCATACTCTTATAATCTACATAAACAGGAGGTAGCAACTTCTCTTCCTTCTCATAATGCCTAATAGGTATGTTAAAGTGTGCAGCAAGGCGCGAGGCGAAGATGCCTCCAAGGATGGGGCCCTTGCTTCCTTGAAGGACCACCTTGGTACATTTTCCTAAACATATTTCTTCCTCTGATTTTTTTCTGAAATTTTAGTAACTTCAAAATAAAAGTGAACCAAACTCAACAAAATTGATAGCAACTACTCCTACAAGTGCCTAGAGGATATGTCATGCATTAAAACTACTTTTGACCATATAAATTTGACATGCAAGCTCAGGAACAGGGTCACCTAAGCAGCAAAAATATGCAATGAATAAAGCACTAGAACAAAAACTAATTGGACCATTGGAGGAGTCATATACCAAAGAACAATCCCCCAAAGCAGTTTTGTGAATGGAGCTTTGAGCAAGGAGATCAAAAATGGTAGCAAGATGAGCTTGGACTCGGGTTTGAGCTGGTTAGTGATGTTTGTTGGAGGAAGGAGTGTCTGGTAGCTGGAATAAGTGGAGGGGAGCCACCGTGGGCCCATGATCGTGTGAACGTTGCACCTTCTCACCTTCCCTGGCAGAGAGGATCCGGCTGGATCTGTGACCAGCGGTGAGCAGAGAGAGAGAGAGTGTGGCCACTGCTGTCGTGTTTAGATCTGGAGAGGACGAGACAGTGTGAAGATAGCAACACTAGCAAGCAAGCGCAGAGGCTCCTGCTTATATATGGTGGAGTACTACTAGTTTTCTTTTGTCTACAGGAGTCGGCTTGACCTAGTCAATGACTATCTTCATGAACGTGCCCCGGAGGCGCAATCATCCTCATTTTGATCTGAAGCACCGGATTATAACATGACAAGAAACCATAACCTCACTGCCCAAGGGAGACAACATGAATCCCGACAGACAAACTAGACGAGGATCAAAGCTCAAATTAAAGATAAACTCATAGAAAAGGGCTCCATCGGTAGATGCCCTAATTAACATAGTCGGCTTGACATAGATGACCACCGAGTAGTCTTCGTGCATGTGGCCCCCATGACTAGCGCCTTGGAGGAACTCATTTGTCACTGTTTAACCCTCGTAGTGATCCGAAGCACATGACACCTAATTTTGCGAGATGACAATAAACCTTTTTTAGATTTCTCACCAGAACTACAACCCTGTACAACACAACCTGCACGATATGTAGACGATAGCCAATCCAGGCGTGTCTGCTGGAGTCTGGTCACATGCATGGACGAACTGATCTTTCATGTCATGCAGGGATCGTCCAGGCACCAACGTCGAGGCCTCCACCAACTTCTGTACAACACTTCTCTAGTACTATCGCTCGTCTCTCTCTTCTATTAACTCACCCAACTTGCGGGGCTGGGGAGTGTGCCTATGGTCGGTTCTCAATTGTGGTCCCACATGTGTGTGAAAACGCAATATGACACGCGTTCCATTTGGAGAGCGGGGTGCTAGACCGACCGACCATCTGGGGTGCGACGCGAACGCGACGGGCATGCTATATACTGTAATCCGTAAATGTGTACCACCATTTTCTTGAGGCTTTGCTCCATGGCGCAATCCATGGATACAAAATTAGTAATACTGTACTATTTAAAAGTCAAGGGCGGGGCTTTTCCCATGCGGTAGGCGGGGCAGTTCCGCCTAGTCGGTTCGACAGAGACGCGAGAAGATGAGGGAGTAGGCTACTGCAAATGTAGGGCTATGTGATTTGACATCGAGTTACTGCTGTATAGGTGGGGCCCGGTGATTTGACTTGCCATTATCATTTTAAGTGTGGCGCTACGAACGACGTGAGTCTCCTGATTCCTGACCACCTCCATACAGGTGCCTCTCCCGATGCTCCACCATGTAGAGGCTGGCCCTTGCTTGAGAGCCCACTCCTCCACTTTTTCCTTGCCTCTTTCCCCCACAGATGCAAAAAGGCCATGTAAAGCGGGCTTATAGCCCACTATTGTACTTGATCCAATAGGTGCTAAGCCTGCCACATAGGCATAAAGTCTGATGTGGCAAGTTAATTAAGAATAGAGAGACTAGTTTGGTAACCCCAGGAAGAAATGGTGCTAAGCGCGTGTACCTAGATGAAGCAAACTTAGCAACAAAAAACTAAGCACATATGCATTGGGGACTTGAGTTGCTAAGTCATTTAATGCCCATAGCACCTCATCTAAGCACCATTGCATTGGAAGAGGTCTCCTTGGCAAATGCAATAAATACTATGAAGAAAGAGATAGAGAGAAGTAAACAAAAAAGTACTCTTATAGCCAACCTTATAGCTAACCTTGTTGTATGAGTGACTAAGTGATGACTATGTATGACATGCAAACATCAGATAGCCTAACGCACCATGTTAAATCTCCAAGGGCACGACAGCACGAGCGAGGCGACGGTCTTGGTAGGCGCGACCATGATACGGGCTGCTGGCAGCCCTTGGATCTGAGATCGAACAGTCGCATACTAAGTTGCTGAAAATTTGTGGAATAACCCTCCAGGATAGGATATTCACCCATATGTCTAGAATCACGCCATGAAACCGTTCGATCTCAGATCCAAGGGCTCTCGGAAGCCTGTATCATGGGAGAATCGAAAGCTTCGTATCACCTGTAATTTTCCCTATGCTTGACATGACATCGAAAGCCATTTAATTGGGCGTCGAGTAGACATGACATCTAATTGGGCCCCCATAGTATTGTGCATGAATCCATTTATCCACCAGGCAAGCCACTACCCTGCCGTTCACACACACCGCCCCACTCGGCATTTTTACAATCGATAAACCGCTCCTAGGCGTCCCGTCCTTTCACATTACGGCAATTCCACTAATCCTAACCCTCCTCCCAAGTCCATGGCGTCCCAAATCTCCATGATCGGCGGTGAGTACAAGCTTAGAACCATCACCAGTGATGAGTTCGACGTCATCTACACCTGTTCTTCTGCAACAATGAAAGAATGCCTTGCTCACTTCAAACGCATGTTCGAAAACTCAAATGATGAGTGGGTCGCTGGGCTAGATGTTGAGTACACCACAGTCTGGGAAGCGAGAAGAACCTAAAGGAGGCAGAGAAGAAGAAGCCTGCCATGATCCAGGTTTGCGTGCATGACTTATGCTTGGTCTACCAGATATGCCATGTCGATTTTGAGTGCGAGGAATTTAAGATGTTCCTCAAGGGCGGCCGAGTCTAATTCGTTACTGTAGACTTTAGGGACGATAAGGAAATCCTGGGTCGGATAGGCCTCATTGTAGGTGACCCCTTGGACCTCTAGAAGGAAGGGCTGGTGCCCTCCCGTGATCAGCCTTCAATGCTGACCCTGGCAGGAGCCATGGTTAATCCTTCGTACGGTAAACTAAAGAAACCTCCGCACACGTTTCATCGTGCATGGCAGTGGAATGTACTAGATATATACAACATCCACTATGCTGCAATGGATTGCTAACTTTGTTTCAATATCTACAAGGGTTGGATGAAGAGCAAGAGCCAACTGTGCGGTTCAAGCAAAGAAGTATCGCCCAAGAGGAAGAGGGACAAGGACAAAGTCGAGGATGTGGACGAGGACTCCGAGTAAGGTGGCAGTGTCGTTGCTCAAGGTGGTTCTAATGCAGTGTCTACCGGATTAGTTGCTTAGTTTAACTTCTGGTGTGCTTAGTTTTATTTGAGGGGTGTGTTGCGGTGAGCCCGCAGCAGAACTATGTTATGTTTCTTCTTGTTACTTTAACTCTTAAGTACATACATACATACTAGTATTTCTTACAGTTTATCTTTTAGTTGGTATAGTACTACGACTACCACTCGTTTCTTCACATTATATACATACAATATATATGACCAACATCATATAGCCAGCAGTTTAGTTGTCAAAGAATCTCAGGGGCTTAGTTTTGTCAAAGAATTTCCGGGTGCTTAGTTTTATTTGACGGGTGTGTTGTGCTGGACACCATTATTGTGACTTAAATATCTTTTGCCATGTTATAATGACATAAATATCGATGGACCAACATGCCAGCTCTCCCTCTACCTCACTATAGTAAAATAAAGTGTGGGGCCTACTTGATCCCAACATCATTCTTATTTGCCTATAAAATTGTTTGCTTCGTTACTCCTGACAAGCGGGGCCACACTTATCATTGTGTGAATCGGCTTATTTTTTCATGTAACATGCTCAACGGGTTTTACGTGAAAATCACAATGTCTAATGGTATTTTTGAGCAAACATCAAACTTAACAATGGCATTTTTGAGATATCTAATTGCATTTTTGAGCAGGCATCTCACGGATTGATGGAATTTTTGAGTAGTTGTAACTTCTAATGGAAAAACTAAGTAGTGATACACAAACTAGTGGCATAAATAATAAGAATCCAAGAATTAAATAGGTATGATAATTTCTTTAATATAATTTAGCAACCCACTTAAGCACGTACTAGCTTTTTTAATAGTACTATATGCATAATTTGGTGACGAACGCTCTCTATATGTACCACCTTTTTTCTTTAATTTCATCTTGTTAGTTTTGCTCCATGGCGCAATCCATCGATCCTAATACTGTACAAAAGTATACATTTTTTAAAAGGCTAGAGGGTGGGGCAGTCTAGCTAGGTCGGTTTCAAGAGAGACGATGGCCTTTGTGGTTTGACGGCTCATTACTGCTGGAAGGCGGGGCCTTGTGATTTAACTGCTCGTATAAATGTGCCGACGACCTGAGGAGGAGCAAAGAACCGTGCGGTATACTCATGTTTTCCAATGGAGTACGACGTAGGAGCACGAACCAGTGCCATATCTCTACTCTCTACTCTTATTATATATTACTAGCAAGAGGCGTTGTTCTATTGGCGATAAAGAATGATCTAATTTGCTAGTCATCTCATTTTTAGCATTGTTCTATTCATGCCTTGCAAAGAACTTGACACGTTCGGCGAAACACCCGAAGCAAAAGAAGAAACATAGGAGCAAAAGAAGAAGGAAGATTATCACCCCCAAAAAAGGAAGACGCACACACAAGTCTCGGGCGCTGCTCTCACTACATGAAGGGTTGCTGGCTGAGGAGTCGTAACTGCTTCTTCATCACCTCCACGACCTCCATCTACTTGCGCATCTCCTCCGCCATCTTCTTCATTGTGTCCATGACGCGGGATTTCTCGACGCGAGCCTTCATCATCTGTTCCACAGCCGCATTACGTACCTTTACAGCAGCTGGGTGCTCAATGCTGAGCTTCGCCAACTCCTCCTTCTGTTCCATGATGAGGGCCTGCAGCATCTTCATCGAGGAACTACTATTCTCATGCAGCTTCTTCCAGCCGGCATTCTCCTCCTTCAGCAGGTCGAGCTCGTGGCAAAGCTTCGCCTTGTCCTCCTGATGCTGCAGGATTTCGCCGGTTGCCTTCTTCTCTGAGGCAATGCTCTTCTTCAGCAGCATCACCAAGCCGGTGGTCAACTCCCCCTGCTCAATGATCTCAGCGGGCATGTCGTCGAGGCTCTCCTTCAGCAGCTCCACCAAGTCGTGGATGAACTCCTTCTGCTTTTTGACGTGCTTATTGAGCTGATCGGGCATGCCGTCGAGGGATAACGACTCCAGCGGCGCCAGCTCGGCATGTTCGCCTCCGGGGCTAGGGCGCTCCTGGGAGCCATTGCCTGCCTGTGAGAGATCTTTCGAGCCCTCTCTTTTTTTCCGCAACCTTGGTTGCCACTCCCTTGTTATGAGTAGTTCTCGTCCTAGAGCTCTGCACACCGGCCATGGCAAGGACGGAAGAAGAAGGAGGACTTATGAGGAGGAAGGTAGAGTAATTTTTGGTTAGGTAGTTCCCCTTTTTATAACCTAAGTACTAGCACTAGTACTAAAACCTGCATAGTAGGAACATGTTCAGGTTTGGTACGTACAGGTAGGTGTGAGTAGGCTTGCACTTAATTATAGCACTAGTAATTTGGAATGTGATGGGAACAAGGTAAAGATTAATTGATTGTTTTGGTTTCGAGGCCCTAAACGGCTCCCGATGAGTTTGTAATGATATATTTTTCGCAATGTATGCATCTTATTAAGTTGGTCAAATTAACGACCTAGGTAAACGTGCAAGACTTCTAAACTGAGATAGAGGGAGTACTACACTGCTCAAATGTGGTCGCACAAGTCAGTGATGTAACTAGTCGTACATGTCAGACCAAGCCGATGTGTGTCCCTTCGGTGAGACGCCGGTCCGACCGACCGTCTGTTGGTGCAACCGACTGTAAAGTACTTACATGGTGGAGACTTCTGGTTGTGGCTTCGGTTGATTGTCATGAACAAGCATTCTAAAACTAGCGATAAATCAATTACCATCTTTTTCCAAACGACCAAGTATTTTTTACAGGAAAACAATACATATAGATGGAGTGATTGTCAAGGTTGCAAACCGACATAGCATTGCAAGTTCACTGCAGCAGCAACCGACTTGGTCACTGCATCGCTGGTGGGGAAGGAGGGAAGCTCACCTCACCTATGATGCATGCCTAGCGGCGCCACCGCAACTGGTCCCGGGATTTGGCTTCTCCTATCGCCCATTTGAACAGTTGCACCGGCTGCTCATGCCATTGCGCAGGCATGCGCGCTCTTTCCTCCGTAGTCGACTCCGTGAATATGATCTCTACCATTAGCCCTAGCTCGAAATCAACGCGACGCTGCCAGATGCTGACAGCCCTCAGCATCTCTCCCTGGAGATCGACTTGCACCTCCGCCTTGTGCTGCGCTAGGCGCAACTCCTTGGAACTTCTCTCCAATTGATGCGACGCTTCCTCGACCTGATTTGCCCTTGCTGCCCACCACCTGAAACGCAGCCCTAGCATGTCCTCTGTCACCACCGATCTATGATTCTAGAGCAATGGATCCCCTCTAAAACACATATGGATTTCGCTCAAAGGAGGCAGTGCGGCAGACCGCAGTGAGAGGGCAGCCCGTGGGATCCTGGTATCTAAGGGATTATCCATGGCGAGATCCTCCATGGCGGGATCCGGTGGGCGTGGCAGGGAGGCGAGCCTAGGCGCTGGGAGAGCCCTATGAGGCTAAGATAAAGATAGTACTACTCCACTCCGTCCATATTTAAATACAAAGGCCACCAACAGTAGCCCTGGCAAAAATTAATCAAGCCGCCTACGTCCTGGTTTATTCGCCCCCTTTTTTGTGCCACTTTTTATGACATGCATAAGAGCATCTCCAGCCACGCCCCCAACAAGGCCCCTAGGTGACTTTTCGGCTGCCGACGCCAAAAAATCGGCCCAGTCGTGCCCCCAAGGGCCCAATTTTCGCCGGCTCAGGCCGAAATTGGCGCCGGCAGACCCAAAACCCGAACCCGGCGCGCTGGGGGCGCTCGGGAGTGCCGGGCGAATCATTTTTGGTGCGAAAGAGCCACGGTCCCTGAGGGAGTCCTGGATTAGGGGGTCTCCGGACAGCTGGACTATCTCCATTGGCCGGACTGTTAGACTATGAATATACAAGATTGAAGACTTCGTCTCATGTCCGGATAGGACTCTACTTGGCGTGGAAGGCAAGCTAGGAAATACGGATATGGATATCTCCTCCTTTGTAACCGACCTTATGTAACCCTAACCCTCTTCCGTGTCTATATAAACCGAAGGGTTTTAGTCCGTAGGACAATAACCATGACATGCAATCATACCATAGGCTAGCTTCTAGGGTTTAGCCTCTCCAATCTCGTGGTAGATCTACTCTTGTACTACCCATATCATCAATATTAATCAAGCAGGACATAGGGTTTTACCTCCATTAAGAGGGCCTGAACCTGGGTAAAACATTATGTCCCCTGCCTCATGTTACCATCCGGCCTAGACGCACAGTTCGGGACCCCCTACCTGAGATCCGCCGGTTTTGACACCGACATTGGTGCTTTCATTGAGAGTTCCTCTGTGTCGTCGCCATTAGGCTTGATGGCTCCTACTATCATCGATAGCGATGATGTCCAGGGTGAGACTTTTCTCCCCAGACAGATCTTTGTGCTCGGCGGCTTTGCACTGCGGGCCAATTCGCTTGGCCATCTGGAGCAGAGGGAAAGTTACGCCCCTGGCTACCTGGTCAGGTTTGGAAGCTTAAACTACATGGCCGATATCCGTGGATATTTGATCTTCGACGGATTCGAGCCTCTTCCTTGTGCACCACGCGGTCACGATGAGCATGACTTAGCTCTCCCATCGGACAGTGTTAAGGAGATCGCACCCGCAGCTGCTCCGACCCTCAATTCGGAGCTAGTCGCGCCTTCCGCGGACGGGTGGATGGACCCCGCCAAGGAGGCCTTACCCTCAGCGGTGATCGAGCCGAACATCGACCTTGCCTTGCACGAGAGCCGTGTTGTTAAACTGTCGGATCCTTCTCCGGCCACGGACTCCGAACCGCCTGCGCCCGTTCCTATCGAATCCGATTGGGCGCCGATCTTGGAGTTTACCTTCGCGGATATTTTTCAGCACTCGCCCTTTGGCGACATAGTGAACTCATTAAGGTCTCTCTCCTTGTCAGAAGAATCCTGGCCGAACTATGTCCGGCAGGACTGGGATGCGGACGACGAAGAAATTCGAGGCCCACCCACCACCCACCTGGTAGCGACTGTCGATGACTCAACTGACATGCTCGACTTCGACTCCGAAAACATCGATGGTATGGACGACGATGCGGGAGGCGAAGAGGAACCACCGCCCAGAGGGCGCTGGACGTCCACCTCATCATATGACGTATACATGGTGGACACACCAAAAGAAGACGACGACGAGGAACGGAAGGACGCAACAAAGGCTTGTCCCCTTGAGAAGAAGTCAAAGCGGCGGCGTAAGCGGTGCCCCAAATCCCGCCTCGGCAGAAATAACGATCATGCAGACCCAGCGTTGGAGCAGGACGAACCACTGCCGGACCACGGCAATACGGAGAATCAAACCGAACAAACCAATTCTGTCAAAGATAATAGTCCGGATGACATAACGCCGGACAGGCACCCGGAGTAGCAGAATGCCCGTCAAAGGCTTGTTGCCACCGCGAGGAGTCTGAAAAAGCAGAAGCAAAGGCTCAAGGCTGCGCAGGACACACTCCAAATCAGATGGAGTAAAGTACTCAACACAGCAGCGAAGTATGGTGGTAATCGCCCCACCAAGAGCTACCCGAAGCCGAAGTTGCTACCTGAATTCGATGAGGAGGCCCTAGATCCCTCACAACCAAAAATCAAAACGGCCACCTGGCCGGATAGAAGACCTCACGGCCAACATGGAGCGGCAAACAACTCCACTCACAAGCCAATAAGCGATCCACACGAGGGCTCGCACCAAAAGGACGGCGCAACCAGATCCATCTATGGACCATGCAAGCGCGCCCCAGCATATGATGTAACACAACAAACATCAGAACAACGTGGTACACCCAGATACAGGGGTGCCGCACACCCCCTATGTTTCACCGATGAGGTGCTGGACCATGAATTTCCAGAGGGATTCAAACCCGTAAACATAGAAGCATATGACGGAACAACAGACCCTGGGGTCTGGATTGAGGACTACATCCTCCATATCCATATGGCTCGAGGAAATGATCTCCATGCCATCAAGTACTTACCCGTCAAGCTCAAAGGGCCAGCTCGGCACTGGCTTAAAAGCCTCCCTGAAAACTCCATTGGAAGCTCGGAAGAGCTCGAAGACGCTTTTCGGGAAAATTTTCAAGGGACTTATGTCTGACCCCCGGATGCGGACGATCTGAGTCATATAACTCAATAGCCCGGAGAGTCAGTCCGAAAGCTTTGGAACAGGTTTCTTATTAAGAAGAACCAAATAGTTGACTGCCCGGACGCTGAAGCCTTGGCAGCTTTTAAGCATAGCGTCCGCGACGAATGGCTTGCCAGACACCTCCGCCAAGAAAAGTCGAGAACAATGGCAGCATTAACAAGCCTCATGACCCACTTTTGTGCGGGTGAGGACAGCTGGCTAGCCAGATGCAGCACCAGCGACCCAAGCACATCCGAAGTTAGAGATGAAAACGGGAAATCCCGACGCAGCAAAAATAATAAGCGTCGGAATAAAGAAGACAGCCCGAAGAGCACGGCGGTACACGCCGGATCCCGAAGCTCTCGGCCAGGTCAGCAAAAGCCGCCCTTTAAAGGCGCTAGAGATGAACTGTCCAGCCTGAACAAAATTCTGGACCAAGTATGTCAGATTCATAGCACCCCTGGTAAACCCGCTAATCATACCCACAGGGAATTTTGGGTCTTCAAGCAGTCCGACAAGCTCAATGTCGTACACAAGGGGGAGGATACACCAAGCGAAGATGAGGATGAGCCTCTCAAGCAAGACACTGGGGAACAAAAGAAGTTTCCATCAGAAGTCAAAATAGTCAACGTATTACACGTGATCAAGGGAAGCAAAGCGGCCCTCCCAGATAAATATTCCCAAGGGCCTATCACCGTGAAACCCTGCCACTGGTCGTCTCAACCGATCACTTTCGACCATCGTGATTACTCAGCAAGTATCCGGCGGGCAGGATGGGATCCCCTGGTATTAGACCCAATAATTGACGGATACCACTTTGCACGAGTCCTGATGGACGGTGGTAGCAGTTTAAACCTGATATACCAGGATACAATCCGCGAAATGGGGATACACCCAACGAAAATTTGCCATAGCAACACTACCTTTAAAGGAGTAACGCCAGGCCTAGGGGCTCACTGCGCGGGCTCCCTGCTACTAAAGGTTATATTCGGCTTCCCCGATAACTCCCGTAGTGAACATTTAACCTTCCACATTGCTCCGTTCCAATGCGGTTATCAAGCACTACTTGGACGCGAAGCTTTTGCTCGCTTTAATGCAATACCACATTATGCTTCCCTCACGCTCAAGATGCCCGGTCCACGTGGCATCATTATAGTGAACGGAAGTATTAAGCGATCTTTGCACGCCAAAGAGAATGCGACTGCCTTGGCAGCCGCACACTAAAAACGGCCTCACCAACTAAAGCATTTGATAGGTCGTCAAGACCATGGACGCGGTTAGACGAGTCCGGCGCTGCTATATGTAATTTGTACCGGATTGATGGCCACACCCCTATTACAAATACAAGGGGCTCAACGCGCGCAGACAAGTGGCAATTTCTACTCATTTATAGTTATACATGGTTTCTTTAAAAAACCAACTTTTTGCATGACAACTTTTTCACCTAAGTTCCTCTCTTTTACAGATGACCATCGTGCTACACCCGTCTAGGATACGGCACAATGGAGACACAGGCACAGACGTGCAGCAGGGACCCGCTCCAAGGATTCTTTTTAGATTAAGACCCTATGTCGGAGTAATGGGCCACGGGTAGGCTAACCCGAGTCCCAGAACCTTTCAAGACATCGGGGCAGGCGGTGCCCCTCAAGACACCAGGACAAAGAGCCGTCTTCTGAGAAGTCGGCGGCAAGGCAACCGACTAGCTACTCGCGGCCGAGCCCCAGGAATGACTTCAGGATAAGCCGACTCCCGACTGGCGACTTCCCGAGAAGCCGGCCTTGGGGGGTCGGCCCGTGACTCCAACAAACCCCATGCCCTCATCACGAGGGACGGGACAGGGGAGTGGCTACAGTAAAGCCCACTCCCACCCCCTCTCTAGGGGCAGGCCTGTCTATAGTGCGTCGTACCCGCGGAGATCTTCGTCCGGCGCGGCACTGTTGCTATGCCGGCCCTGACATCAACACCAGTGGGCAGGATTCTACACCCACGACGGCTTGTCTGTACGACCCCGGGGCGGCGGGCCCCACCAGTCAGCAGGAGTCCCAAAGACGGCGAGAGCGTCACCAGTCGGACCCATTGGGAGTCGCTCCCTGGGAGTCGGCCAGCCCCTCCCTGGGGCCCACGCGCCATTAACCTGATGTGACGGGGAGTGGCAATAGTGATCGCCCGCCAGGCGGCGGGGCTGTTGCCACGACCCCATGACCAAGCCCGCGTCATTGGAAGCACGGCTACAGTAATCAGCAGCCGGCAAGACCCACCAGCAGCGGACACGGCCTGTCGGTGCCGTACCAGACCAGTCGGCGGGCCCCAGTAGTCGGAGGAGAAGACGGAGGCCGAAGACACTGACGGCTGGGCCCGCACCCGGCCGGATTACGATTGTACCCCTGGGGGTAGGCCTATATAAACTCCCCAGGGCTCCCATGTAAAGGGTTCGGATCCATTTAGCACTAGACTAGGTCATATAGGAAGGAGAGAGCTAACCCAGCCTTCTCCTACCTCCAGGAAACAGCTCAAGGAGCAACCGTGTACACACTTTGCCATAGTGATCATGCGGAGACCCCACAGAGCAGCAGTAGGGGTATTATCTCCCCAGAGAGCCCCGAAGCTGGGTAAGATTCGCCAGCGTACATGCCTTCGGCTCATCCCGTTTCCAGGCACCGGCGACGTTCTACTCGCCCCCACCATGATAAGCCATCCTTTGGCATATGTCGCACCCAACCCCCGACATTTGGTGCCCACCATGGGGCCAAGTGCGCCGTCGTTCGGAGATCTGTTCTGGACGGGAACCCTTTTCCTCCCTGGCGAGCGCAGCCAGCCCGGCACGCCAGACGGAGTTTGCGCTGACGCGCTGCACGGTGCTGAGATCGCCTGCACAGCCAGCTGCCTCACCGATCTTGTCGGCGAGGGTCGCCTCTCCGACGAGCCTGCATCTGACGCAGGCACGGGCGGCCCTGAGAGCCTCCTCGCGGACCTCCTTGATCAACTCCACGTCACCGGTGAGCCTGCCGTGGATTTGGAGTCTGTAGGCTCCACCGACCCGATGTTGGTCGACTCCGACACCGCGTCGCTCGACGCGTTCCCCACCAACGTGGTGGTCTACGACGAGCCACTCCCTCGCGCGGAGAGCGACGGAAGCATTGTCACTGAGGTGCTCGTCATTAGTCATGACGAGCATCCCGACGGAGGAGCGCATGACCCACTCGGCGCGGCACTGCAAGACCTGACTGCGCCTATTCCAGAAGATGCTGACGCGGAGACGTTGGAGGCGCGCCGCCTTCAGCTCGTTGAAGGCGCGAAGAAGTTGGCTAGCATGAGACGCTTGTCAGAAGCCTACCAGCATGAGATGGATCGCGCTGTGGGTGCCTCGCCAGCCCCAGTTGGGCCCAGCTGCCTAGGTGTGGTCCAGCAGCGCGGCGTAGCCATCGCCAACCTGTTCGGGGCGAATCGCCCTATGTACACCACACCTGCGGAGAACATTCGAGCCGCCCAGGCGGCGGCGGATGAGCTGGACAACTTCGAGGGTGAAGAGCACCGCCTGATGATGGAGCAGTCCAGCGGCTCCTCGACGCGGCTGCCACGCAGAACGAGGCCGGCTACCGCACAGAGGCGCCGCAGCGACAAAACAACGACCCGCCTCCACGCCGAGATCAAGGCGCGATGTCTCGGACGCCGACTGGCAGCGCCTGAGGTAGGAAGGACAAGGAGCCGGCTATCAGCCACAGTCGGACTCGCATTACCATAGAGCGCGACCAAGATGGCCGCCCGAGAGCAGTGGAATGACGGGGCGACTGCCCGCCTCCTCTTCCTCGCAAGGAAAGGCGAGTCTCTCCGCCGCCTGTTGACCATCCGACTCTCGGCGACCGCCTTGGCCGCCGAGAGGGAGTCAGAGAAAATGACGCTCACCACTAGATCGACCGACTTCACCGATCCCTGGTGCTGGAAGAAGAAGATGAGTTGGGTCTGCCTTGTTTTGGGCCCCGCATTCGAGACGAGCCCTTTCCGAAAGGGCTCACGCTCCCAAGAGACATGCCCAAGTACACCGGCTCCGTGAAGCCGGAGGACTGGTTGGTTGACTACTCCACGGCCGTCAGCATAGCTAACGGCAACAAGCGTGTTGCCGTAAAATACGTTTCGCTCATGCTCCAGGGCACGGCTTGGACATGGCTGAACAGCTTGAAGCCCCGCAGCATCAATAGCTGGGTCGACTTCACCGATGCATTCGTCCGCAACTTCACAAGCACGTACCAGCGTCCTCCCAAGCCTCATCAGCTTTCCTTATGCGTGCAAGGCCCCAACGAGTCGACTCGCGACTACCTCACGCGTTGGGCCGAGCTCCGAAACTCTTGTGAGGGCGTGCACGAGGTGCAGGCTATCGAGTACTTCACCGCCGGGTGCAGAGAACGCACCCTCCTCAAGCACAAGCTCCTTTGCAATGAGCCAGAAACCCTCGATGAGCTGCTGATCATAGCAGACAAGTACGCCACGGCCGACTCCTCCATCAAGGCGGACATTCAAGTTAGCGTGACTGGCAAAGTGGCCCCTCGGGCTCCTAGAACTTCGGCTGGAGACGCCAGTCGGCTGCAACAGCAGAGCGACCACAAGCGCAAGGCCCCGCAGCCGGCTTCCAGCAGTCGACAGGTGGCGACAGTCGAAGACCAGCAACCGGATGGGCAGCCTCCACCCAAGCGACAGAAAGGCGGCAAGCCCAACTGGTTGCCAGCTTTCTCATACGAGTAGACTCTAGATGGCCCTTGCAAGTTCCATAGCGGCGCGGAGCCGTCGAATCACACCACCCGGAAGTGCCACTGGCTCACCAGGATCGCCAAAGGAGACGGCCTCCTACCTCCCCCGCCTGCTGGGCAGCAGCCTCCGCCTCCCCCCCAACAGCCGGCTGTCAGGCCAGTCGGCGCAGTACAAGACAAGTACCCCGAAGAGCACGGAGCCTACGTGATATTTACCAGCGTGGTTGATGACCGACGTAGCAGGCGGCTGCAGCAACAAGAGGTGAATGCGGTAGCATCAGAGACACCAGAATTCATGCACTTGTCCGAGAGGCCTATCAGTTGGAGCAGGGCTGATCACCCAGAGGTGATGCCGAGTTCAGGCTCTTGTGCCTTGGTCCTGGAAGCCACCTTTGCCACGGATAGGCGAGCTGCTCGCTTCTCGCGAGTTCTGATAGACGGAGGCAGCAGCATCAACATCCTGTACAAGGACACCATGGAGAAATTAGGAATCAAGCAAAGACAGCTTCAGAACAGCCGGACTGTGTTCCACGGCATTGTTCCTTGCCTTTCTTGCTCACCAATCGGCGAGATCTTGATGGACGTCCTCTTTGGAGACAAAGATCACTTCCGCCGAGAGTCAGTTTGGTTTGAGGTGGAGGGTCTCGAGAACCCATATCATGCATTACTTGGCCGACCTGCCCTGGCCAAGTTCATGGCGGTCCCCCACTACGCCTACCTCAAGATGAAGATGCCTAGCTCCAAGGGGATTCTGACCGTAGCCGGCGACTACCGGAAGTCGTCTGCCTGTGTGGCTGAGAGTAGTCGGTTGGCCGAGTCCCTAGTGATCGCAGCCGAGAAGCGGCTCCTTGACCGGGTTGTGGCGATGGCCGGCAAGCAGCTAGAGGTGTCGCCCAACCCCAAGGAGTCGGAGGCTGAGGGTTCGTTCAAGCCGGCCAAAGAGATAAAGAAGATACCCTTGGATCCAGAGCACCCGGAGAGGTACGCTGTCATAGGCGCAAACCTCGACAGAAAATAGGAAGGCGAGCTCGTCGATTTCCTCTATGAGAATCGGGATATCTTCGCACGGTCCCCCAAAGACATGCCGGGTGTACCGACGGAATTCGCCGAGCACAAGTTACATGTCCGATCTGATGCAAAGCCAGTCAAGCAGCCCTTGCGCCGCTTATCAGAAGAAAAGAGAAGAGTTGTCGGAGAAGAGATAGCCCGACTCCTGGCAGCTAGCTTCATTATGGAGGTGTTCTTTCCCGAGTGGCTAGCCAACCCGGTCCTGGTACTGAAGAAGAACAAGCAGTGGCGAATGTGTATCGACTACACAAGCCTCAATAAGGCTTGCTCCAAGGACCCGTTTGCTTTGCCGAGAATCGATCAGGTGATAGACTCCACAGCCGGATGCGAGCTGCTGAGCTTCTTGGATGCATATTCAGGGTATCACTAGATCAAGCTAAACCCGGATGATAGACTAAAGACCGCCTTCATCACACCATTCGGAGCCTTCTGCTATCTAACCATGACGTTCGGCTTAAGGAATGCCGGCGCCACCTTTCAGCGTTGCAGCAGAAATGCCTCCTCAAGCAACTCAGCAGGAACGCCCACGTCTACATGGATGATGTGGTGGTGAAGACGGAGAAGCGTGGAACACTGCTGGAAGACCTCAAGGAGACCTTTGAGAACCTGCGCCGATTCTAGATCAAGCTCAACCCTAAGAAGTGCGTCTTTGGAGTACCAGCCGGCCAACTCCTTGGTTTCCTGGTCTCTAAGCGCGGCATAGAGTGCAACCCTGCAAAGATCAAGGCCATTGAGAGGATGGAGGTACCCAGCCAACTGTTGGACGTGCAAAAGTTCACTGGCTGCTTGGCGTCCATCAGCCAATTCATCAGTCGGCTGGGCGAGAAAGCTCTCCCCTTATACCAGCTCATGAAGAAGACCACTTTTTTCGAGTGGAACCACAAGGCGGACGAAGCCTTTCTTCAGTTGAATAAGATGTTGACTATTCCACCCGTTCTGGCGGCTCCGACTCCTAAGGAGCCCATGCTCATGTACATCGCCGCCACCAGCCGGGTAGTTAGCATGGTCATTGTAGTAGAACGCAAGGAGGAAGGCAAGGCACTACTTGTCCAGAGACCGGTATATTACCTGAGCGAAGTGTTGTCGACCTCCAAGCAGAACTACCCCCACTACCAGAAGATGTGCTATGGCGTGCACTTTTGCCGCCAAGAAGTTGAAGCCTTACTTTCAAGAGCACCTAATCACTATGGTCTACACGGCCCCACTGGCCGAGATCATCGGAAGCCGAGATGCCTCTGGCCGAGTGGCCAAATGGGCCATAGAGTTGGCTCCTTACACCATATACTACCATCCCCACACCGCCATCAAGTCACAGGCATTGGCTGACTTCCTCGTCGACTGGGCCGAGACCCAGTATCTACCACCAGCGCCCGACTCCACCCATTGGTGGATGCATTTCGACGGCTCCAAAATGCGCACCGGCTTAGGAGTCGGTGTTGTCCTCACTTCTCCTAAAGGCGACAAGCTCAAATACGCACTGCAAATCCACTTTGCCGCCTCCAACAACGTCGCCGAATACGAGGCGCTCATTCACGGACTCCGGCTTGCCAAAGAGCTTGGCATTCACCGGATCCTGTGTTATGGCGACTCGGATTTAGTGGTCCAGCAGTCGTCCGGCGATTGGGACGCCAAAGATGCAAACATGGCGAGTTACCGTTTCCTCGTGCAGCACCTCAGTGGATATTTCGAGGGGTGCAAGTTCCTCCATGTGCCAAGGAACGACAACGAACAAGCAGACGCCCTGGCACGAATCGGCTCCACCCGCCAGGCAATACCATCCGGCGTCGCCCTTCAGCGCCTCCTTAAGCCGTTTGTCAAGCCTTCACCAGAATCAGACTCCATCTTTGTGCCAGCTCCCCCCGAAGAAGTTAGATCCGACTCCAGAGCCCCAGCAGACGGTACGAGGATTTTGGCAGATGGCTCCAAAGCCGCCACAGTCGAAGCCGGCCTGAAGATTCCAGGACTCGGCCCAACGGCTGCACCAGTCGGCCCGGAGACTTCATTAATCCAGCAAGAGGTCGCTGACTCCAGCCTGCCGCCTCCCGGCCCAGCCGCCCTCGTCCAAGTCGCAGTTCTGGCAGTCGAAGAAATAGCAGCACCCTCATGGGCATAGGCCATCCTCAAATTCATGGTGAGCAAAGAGCTGCCGACTGATGAGACCTCGGCTCGGCAAGTACAAAGCCGAGCGCCAGCCTACACCATAGTCAACAGACAGCTGGTCAGGCGCAGCGTCACTGGTGTCTACCAGTGCTGCATAGAGCCAGAGCAAGGCCAAGAAATTCTCAAAGACATCCATCAAGGCGAGTGCGGCCACCATGCGGCTTCAAGAGCACTCGTCGCCAAAGCTTTTCGGCACGGTTTCTTCTGGCCGACTGCCTTAGAAGAGGCCAAGGAATTGGTCCAAAAATGCAAAGGGTGCCAGAAGTTCCACTCCAAGCCGCATCAGCCGGCTTCTGCACTCAAGACCATCCCCATTGCCTGGCCCTTCGTCGTTTGGGGCCTAGACTTGGTGGGACCATTCAAGACGGCATGAGGTGTCTTAACTCACTTACTTGTCACGGTGGACAAGTTCACCAAGTGCATAGAAGCAAAGCCAATCAAAAAACTGAATGGTCCAACTGCCGTGACTTTCATCTCTGACATCACAATTTGGTACGGCGTACCACACAACATCATCACCAACAACGGCACAAATTTTGCCAAAGGCGCCTTGGCCCATTTCTGCGCGACACAGGGCATCCGACTGGACTTAGCATCCGTTTCCCATCTGCAATCAAACGGACATGTGGAGCGGGTAAACGGCCTCATCCTGTCCGGCATCAAACCCTGGTTGGTCGAGCCTCTGGAGCACTCGGCTGGCTGCTGGCTCGATGAGTTGTCAGCCGTCCTCTAGAGTCTGCGCACGACTTCGAACAAGTCAACCGGCTTCACGCCTTTCTTCCTCGTCTACGGTGCTGAAGCCGTCATCCCAACGGACATAGAGTTCGACTCCCCGCGAGTCACCATGTACACCGAGGAGGAAGCAGAAGAAGCACGTCAAGACGGTGTCAATCTGCTGGAAGAGGGCCGGCTGTTGGCACTCAGCCGGTCCAGCATCTACCAGCAGAGCTTGCGCCGATACTACAACAGGATGGTCAGGCCGAGATCTTTCCAAGAGGGCGACCTTGTGCTCCGACTGATCCAGCGAACAGCCGGCCAGCACAAGCTGTCGGCGCCTTGGGAAGGCCCTTTCATCATCAGCAAAGTGCTGGGCAACGACTTCTACTACCTGATTGACGCTCAGAAGCCCCGGGCACGCAAGAGGGACGACTCCGGCAAAGACACAGAGCGGCCATGGAATGCAAATCTCCTGAGAAGATTTTACAGTTGATGCAGTATGTACCATGCTACCTTTTGTATTAAAGTACTAAGACTTCGGGCACCCCGAGACGAGCTCGGGGACTTCCCTCTTTTGTTTGTATGATAAGAATTATGCCTACGAGTATGTTACTCTTTGTTATGCCGCTTGGCACCGGGCTCGACTAGTCGGCCCGGGGACTTGCCGCCTTACACTATGAAATGCTTCCTGCAGCCGGACAAGTAGTGTGTGGCGCCTAAGCCATCTCCTGTCAGAAGCCGCAGCTCGCAGAGCGACTGTCCGGTGGGCAGGAGTTAGGTAGAATGGGCGTTCGCATGAAAAATGGCTAAGGACTCAAAGCATAAAACATAGCTTAAGCCGGTTTTCAGCCTTTCCTTTTCTTTTCGCAAACCGACTATTGAGCAGTCGGCTCGCTGCCTTCTATTCAACTTGCTAAAAAACTCTAAAACGGCTAAGTACTTGCCTTCCCAAAGTAGCCAAGCATTTGATCCAATGGCAGTCCACAGAGTGGCTGTCCGACGGGCAAGACGGCAACTAAGGGAAGGCGACAAAGGAAAAAGCCAAAAGAGGAATGAGCAAGAAAAGATAGAATTCGGATAAATACTTACATAACATAGGCCCTTGGCCGAATCCTCGAGCAGAAGTTCAAAATACACCCCGTGGGTGGAATTGTGCGAATTAACAAGTTCTTCAAAGATTACTAAAGCATATAAAATAAAGATAAGGCGGCAGCTTAGGAAGCGGCAGACGGATTCGGAGGGTCAGAGGAGACGACAGCGTCAGGCGTTGGGGCGGCCGGCTGGGCAGTCTCGGCTTGATCGCCTCCGGCGGCAGTCGACTCGGTCGCACGCGGCTCGTTGCTGGAGGCGCGGTCGAGCTAAGGCTGGTCGTCCGCTCCGTCTTCTGGAGCTTCCGTCTCGCCTCCGTCCTCCGCCTCGCCTTCCTCCTCGACGCTGGAGCCGATCACCTCCGCCGAGTCCTCGCCGTAGTCTGGGTTCATCCCAAACCACTCCGGTGGTACCTCCTCGCCGTCTTCAGCCCGCTCGGGGACGAAGATGCTGGTGTTGGTGTACTCGGCGATCGCTGCGGCATGCTTGACGAGGGTGTCTTCCGCGGCTGCCAGCTCTGGCTGGGCCTCTGACCGGAGTGTGGCCAGCCGGTCTAGGTCCGGCCCCGGATACCACGCCTTGACGAACTCCAAGGCCCGGCGCGCTCCAGCTCGGGCCGAGGAACCTTTCCAGGTCTCAAGACAACCAGCCGCGACCTCCAGCCAGTTGGCAGTCCGACTGGGGGTGCGCGGAGCCTACATGTCTGGCCACAGGGCAGCAATCGCCTGGGCGCCGACATGTTGAAGCCGGCGCAGCATCCGGTGAGCCGGCCGAAGGCGAGCCTCGATGCTCAGGATATGCTCATCAAGGGTTTGGGGGCGTCGGTGGTGATCTCTGCGCCTTCCGCCCTCCGAACTTCACGGTCAGCCTCGATGGCTTGGATGGCGGCCTGCGAGTGCCCAGGGAAGAAGTCTGCCAAGACGAAAGAATGAAGAAGCTAGTCAAAAATCAGGAGTCGGCTCGACTTATAGTCGGCAGCTCAAAGAAAGAAAGTAAAGAAACTCACCATCAACGATGTCTTCAATCTCGTGGAAGCCGGAGGCCAGCAATGCCTCCTTGTCAGACCAGGAGAAGCGCTCGCTTGCAAACTCGGCCAGGAGGGCGGTCTCCATTTCTTCCACCTCCTTCTGCGTCTTCTTGAGCAGATCTTGTGGTTCTACCAATTGTGCGGCCAGCTGATCATGCTCTGCGGCGAGCTTGCTGCACTCCTCCCCCTTGGCACGCAATGCGGAGTTGGATTCGCTCAGCTGCTGTTGAAGAGCAGCATTGGCCTCTGAAGAGAAGGAAGTAAGAAGGCGTTAAGTCATCAATAAAGAAGGTCGCCAGGGAGATCCGGCCCGACTGCTTAGCAGTCGGCCCGAATCTCGGGGACTGCAGCCCGCGGGTGCGCCAGCGCGCCCCCGCAAAGAAGAAAAAGGACTCACTCCGGCTCTCCGACAAGTCGGCGGTCCGCTTGCCCAGCTCTTCAATGTTGCGGTTGAAGGCAGTGACATGGAGGTTGTGGTAGTCCTGCGACAAGTATTTCAGACAAAAGTTAGTACCCGGAACTCACCAATTGGAGTTCTGGGCCGCCTGCTCAGCAGCCGGCCTGAAACTCGGGGACTACACCCAGTGGGTGCGCTGGCTGCCCCCACAGAGAGGAACAAGAAAACAAGGACCAAAGAGAAAGCATACCCGGACGGCTGCCTGCGACGCTAGGTACGCCTTGGTGCAGTTCTGGATGGCGTCGCCCTCAGCTCGCAGCTTCGTCTGGACGTCCATAAGCGCCTGGTTCAGCAGCCCCGTGCCGCCTCCTTGCACCCACCCAATGGGCGCGGCGCTCGTCGCTTCGGCGTCTGGGATCGCCGAGCTGGCGGTGCCGGTCTCCAGGGGGCGTGGTGCCGAAGTCGCCTTCTCAAGACCGCGGCGCGTTGGTGAGACGACTTGAAGGAGTAGCCTCGCCATGGCCTCATCTTCAGTCGGCGGCACCGTTGGGTCTGCCGGCTGTTTGCCTTGCGAGCTCCTAGACGGTGGCGGAGGTGGCGGCGGAACGATCACGTCCGGCACGGAGGAGTCGCCGCCTTCCCTCTCCATGATGAGGTTCCCGCCACCGGCTTCCCTAGTCTGCCCCGCGAACTCTGGAGGCGGCGGCGTAGAGTTCAGCGGGGTGACGAACACCGCCGATTGGCAGTGCCCGGCCTCCTCAGCCTGCCGTTTTGTCGCGACGGCGGCTTCGGCCTCCGCCAGTTTCTTCTTGGTGGAGGCCTCCGTCTTATCGGCCTCCACCTTCTCCAGGCGGGCGGCCTCTTCCTCGTTGCGCTTCTCCTGCGCCTTCCGCTCCGTTGCCTCCCGGAGGTCATCGGCAGGGTCAACCCGCCGTGTGGTGGCTGACGTCTCCGCTGACCCCATGACGGAGGCGGCGACAACCCTCTCAAGAGTGAGAGGATCTCAAGAGTGAGGGGAGCCCTGAAGCGAGGAAAGAAAGTAAAAGACTCAGGCAAAAGCCACAAAGAAAGAATAAAGCGTTAAGACGGAAAACTCACGCGGAGACCAGTGGCGGCTTCTTTACTTCCTTGCGGAAGCGGATGGCCTTCGAGGCCGCTTCGTCCCGCTTGGTCGCCGCAGCCGAACTCTTGGGCTTCTTCAGCCGACTGCCGAACAAGGTCGGCACGGCCCTACGCTTCTTCCCGCCGCCTAGAGCACCCGGCGCAGCAGAAGAGCCCGCGCCGGGATGGCTGGCTCCTGGCCGGTGGCGAGGGGCGACCTCCTCATCATCATCAGGCCAGTCCTCTGGACTAGCCCCGAGCCGCGGGCCGCCTCCTCCCTCGACGTCGTCTTCCAAAGCCGTCGCCCCCAGATCGGGGTCGTCGACATCGCTCTCCGCCCGGTCGGCAAGGAACTCGCGGGCCGGCCCCGTGGTGCCAGCTGGTGGATGGAGGAGGGGATTCTGACCAAAGCCGACTGGTCTGGTCGGACAAAACAAACTCGGCAAGAAAGAAGACAATTCAAAGAAGAAAGAAAAGGCAACTCACTGTGGGTGGGGGGTTGGCGCGGGAGTACGGCTCCTTGCCGAACCGCCAGTCCTCCAGGAGCTTGTTGTCCGAGAGGTAGTTCACCATGTAGGCCACCTCCTCGTGAGGCATGTCCTTGGTGCACATCCGACTCGGGTCACTGTGCCCGCTCATTTGGCATATTA
Source organism: Triticum aestivum (assembly GCF_018294505.1). NCBI lineage: Eukaryota > Viridiplantae > Streptophyta > Magnoliopsida > Poales > Poaceae > Triticum > Triticum aestivum. Next base: position 79,974,544 of record NC_057794.1, on the reverse strand, counting down.
TGTGGGGCCGACCTTGGAGCGGGAGAACTCGGCGCGCCACGAAGGCGGCCAGCAGGTCCGGACCAGTCAAGCCCTCCGACTGCGTCAGCACTCGGAGTCGCGTGATGGTGCCGGCTCCCGCAAGCGTCAGCGACTTGGCCCGGTACGACCAGTTGGGCAGTCTCCCAGCTGGCGGGCCAGCTTCGAAAGCCGGCAAATTGACCCAATCGCCCTTCGCGGAGACACTCTTCACGTAGAAGTATGATCGCTGCCATGTCTTCAACGACTTTAGTAGCTTGATGGTGGGGAAGGTGTTGTCGGCCCCCAACCTCCGCATGGCGATGAACGTGCCGCACTGAGCCAGCACGCCTGCATCCTGGGTGCCGAGCTTGGAGTAGAAGAATTCCCCCCAGAGCTCGAGGGTGGGGAGGACTTCGAGGAAGCCTTCACATAGGGCCACGAAGGCGGACAACAGCACCACCGTGTTGGGCGTGAGGTGGTGCGGCTGGAGGCCGTAGAACTCTAGAAAGGAGCGGAAGAAGCTGCTCACCGGCAGCCCCAATCCGCGCAGGCGGTGCAAGCGGAAGATAACCCGCTCGCCCTCCTCCGACGCCGGAGAGATCTCCCCCCTCGGTGCAAGGCGTACCTGCACGTAATCTTCGCTAGGGAGCCGACGAGTCTTGCGGAGGAACTCGATGTGGTCGTCATGGACTTCTGAGCCATCTCAGGTGCCGGAATGCACCAAGGAAGGCGCGGCGGCAGAGGAAGAACTCATCATGAGCGGATCGCCGCGGCGTTCGGCAAAGCTTGGGCGCGCGGCGGTGCGAAGAAGAAGAAGGAGAAGAACAAGGAGTAGCATGGAGGAGGGGCGCGCGTGCTCTGCCGCGCCCCCCTCCTCCCCCTACTTATAGCCTCATGGGCAGCGAAGCCGAGGGGGCGGTTGTGGGATTTACTGCGCCCACAACCCCACGACCCCCACGTTTCCACGCCGAAAAGTTACTGCGCGCAGTAACTTCGCAGGAATCCCAACCGTACGCTCAGGCCACAGCGGATCCGCTCGTGCACCGAGGCACGGTAATGGCGGGCCCCGCCTATGGGCCTGTCTCGTCACGCTCGTGGGCAGATAGACTGGCCCGGCCGCATGTTGCCACGTGACAGGCCCGGAACGGGCGGCGGCCTGGAAGCTTAGCCGGCACGCTACTTGAATCCCGCCGTGGCGTTCGAAATATTGTGCAAGTCAGAGTTGGGCGAGTCCGACTCCTTCTAGTCGGCCCGGCAGAAGTCAAGCAGGATCCATGTCTCGGGCACCCGAAAAGAGAAACTGCTGAGGCTCCTCGGCCGATCGTCCGCGGCGCCTCATCAGCTTCGGGGACTACTGTCGGAGTAATGGGCCACGGGTAGGCTAACCCGAGTCCCAGAACCTTTCAAGACATCGAGGCAGGTGGCGCCCCTCAAGACACCGGGACAAAGAGCCGTCTTCTGAGAAGTCGGCGGCAAGGTAACCAACTGGCTACTCGCGGCCGAGCCCCAGGAACGACTTCAGGATAAGCCAACTCCCGACTGGCGACTTCCCAAGAAGTCGGCCTTGGGGAGTCGGCCCGCGACTCCAACAAACCCCATGCCCTCATCAAGAGGGACGGGACAGGGGAGTGGCTACAGTAAAGCTCGCTCCCACCCCCTCTACAGGGGAAGGCCTGGCTACAGTGCGCCGTACCCGCGGAGATCTCCGTCCGGCGCGGCACTGTTGCCATGCCGACCCTGACATCAGCACCAATGGGCAGGATTCTGCACCCATGACGGCTTGTCTGTATGACCCCGGGGCGGTGGGCCCCACCAGTCAGCAGGAGTCCAAAAGACGGCGAGAGCGTCACCAGTCGGACCCGTTGGGAGTCGGTCCCCGAGAGTCGGCCAGCCCCTCCCTCGGGGCCCATGTGCCATTAACCAGATGTGATGGGGAGTGGCAATAGTGATCGCCCGCCAGGCGGCGGGGCTGTTACCACGACCCCATGACCAAGCCCGCGTCATTGGAAGCACGGCTATAGTAATCAGCAGCCGGCAAGACCCGCCAGCGGTGGACACGGCCTGTCGGCGCCGTACCAGACCAGTCAGCAGGGCCCGCCAGTCGGCAGGCCCTAGCAGTCGGCGGAGAAGACGGAGGCCGGAGACACTGACGGCTGGGCCCGCACCCAGCCGGATTACAATTGTACCCCTGGGGGGTTGGCCTATATAAACCCCCAGGGCACCCATGCAAAGGGTTCGGATCCATTTAGCACTAGACTAGGTCATATAGGAAGGAGAGAGCTAGCCCATCCTTCTCCTACCTCCAGGAAACAGCTCAAGGAGCAACCGTGTACACACTTTGCCATAGTGATCATGCGGAGACCCCGCAGAGCAGCAGTAGGGGTATTATCTCCCCGGAGAGCCCCTAAGCTGGGTATGATTCGCCGGCGTGCATGCCTTCGCCTCATCCCGTTTCCAGGCACCGGCGACGTTCTACTCGCCCCCACCATGATAAGCCATCCTTTGGCATATGTCGCACCCAACCCCCGACACCCTGCGTAAACCTTTTTTACTGTCTCTTGTTGATACACATCCACCGAATTCTCAGCACAATTGAGAAGGATGCTGACGTCTTGGCATGTGGCCACGTCAGAATAATGCATGTACCTAGACACAAGGGGCTTCTTACAAAGGGCACTATTGAGGCCCGGTTTATACCATAAAGACCGAATACCTTAGGGAGTGTTCGACATCGCGAGTTTGGCCTTCTATGCATCAGCTCCAAATCATTGTCTTTGGTCAAATGTTGGGTTTGCCCGGCTCCTGTGTTTTGGTGCCTTACGTTCCGCTTTATTGGCTAAGGCAGCACCAGGAGAACTACTGCGATTGTGCCCTCGTTCATCCGGACGAGCACCTCAGTAGAGAAAGCTGAAAACTGACTGTCATGATATAGCATGAGACTAGTTAACCACTCAATGACCTATCGGAATGTTAGAATTCCTCCGCCTTAACAAAGGGCCATTTTCCAGCCAGGCATGTACGCACCCCGAGATCGAGAGAGTGCGGAGCCACCAGGGGCTATCTAGTAGCCCCACTGTCAAACTCCTATGGCTAAGTGAAAGTGTTAAAGCATTATAGTCCGATTGCCTCGTTCGCTGCGCTATCACCTCCTTAATAGGACCAAGACGTTGGGTTAAGTGTGAACACACGTTTTTGCGAGCACCTCCGCATTATATGTGTGGGGGCTGAAGCCGACGACTGCAATCTTTCAGGTTATACACATGTATACATAAACGGCCGCACAGGAGGCATCATATTACTTTCAGGCAAAAGTATAAACACAACCTTATAAAATTTCATAAAAACATTGTGTTTACAATGGGAAAACATATCACTCAAACATAATATTCTTCAAGCACTGGGCCTCTATCAAACGAGCACCCTCGAGAACCTCCTCGAAATAGTGCTCGGCAGCCACTCGGCCTATGGCCGAACCCTGCGCCGCAACAGTGGTAGCGTCCATCTCCGCCCAGTATGCTTTAACACGGGCAAGGGCCATCTGCGAGCATTCCATGCACGCCGACCTCTTCATTGCATTAATGCACGGCACCGCACCAAGGAACTGCTGCACTAAACTGGAATAGTTGTTCGGCTTTGGCTTTTCCGGCCATAGCTGATCCACGACAGACCACATGGCGAGTCCGGACAACCTATTTAGTTTGGCCCATTCGGCTAGCTGATCAGTCAATGGAAGCGGACGCTCTGGAACGTTGAATTGCGACTAGAACAGCTTGTCCACCTCACGATCTATTTGACCTTGGAAGTATTTGGCCGCATCGGCAGCGCTCGCCGCCAAGTCCATATATGCATCTGCCGAACTCCACAGCCGATCCAGAGGGGCATACCGGGGATCTCCGAACTTCCTCCATAGCATGAAGGGCTTCCTAGCCGCAATATCCCCGGCTTCCCGCAGCTCCTCCTTCTTCGCTCTCATAGCAGAGCGGGTGTCTTTGTCCGCCATCGTGGCCTTCTCAAGGTCCGTTGCCTTCGCTCGGCTTTCTTTCTCAAGGAGCCGACAACGGTCGACAGTGTCTTTTAACTCTACGGCCATCTTGGCCATCTTCTCTTTGCTCTCGCAATGTGCGGCCTTCTCGGCTTTCAACTCTTTGGCCGACTTCAAAGCAGCCGCATTACTAATCCTCGCTTGTTCCTTGGCTCGGGCAAGTTCTGCCCGCAAGGTTTCTAGGGTGGTAGCTCCATCTGCAGTCACAACATATTAAAGATATTGGCATCATGTTGCTCTTACTACGTGGCATTCACCAGAAAATAACACTTACCCTGTGCATCGTCAAGCCTCTTGTTAACAATCTCGATGTCAGCGTCTGCCGCATCTAGTTGCCGTTTTAATTTGGCAAACTCACTAGTCCGGCTAGCCACCAGAGCTTCCACCACCTGCACATAAAGGCAGCTTGGTTATTGCCTGGGACTATGATCCTCTGTTCGCCACCGTTCTCGACGACAACCAGAGTCTCAGGGGCTACTATCTACACAGGGCACACCTAACATGTGCGGTACTATCACATATTATCTCACGTACCTCAAAGCCTGTCAGTAGATTCATAAAGGCTTCATGTAATCCGCTTTCGGCGGACGAAATTCTCTCCATCACCGTACCCATCAGCGTACGGTGATCTTCTGAGATGGCCGCTCGCCCCACCAGCTCCCTCAGAACGTCCGACCACATACCAGACGGTGTCGGACTCTTTTGTTTGCTCTCTTCGAGAGCCGGACGCTGGGGACTTCGGGGGTCTATGGGATTATCTTCTGGCCTCACCGGATCCGGAGAGGCCCTCCGTGACGACACTTCGGGGTCGCCCGCTTCTTGAGCGGAGGAGTCCAGGGGAGGCGTTTCGCTCTCCATCATCTCCGGAAGAAGATCCCCTGAAGACGAGCTCAGCTGAGAGGGGCTAAGGCCCGAACTGCAAGATATATGCGGTGGTCATTTTCTCAGAACAAAGATAGTATACCTTCACTATTAAAGTATTTTTTGGATCACTTACAACTCGTTGGAGGGTTGATACCCCCGCGGACTTTGTGCGGCAAGAGCACCCCCCCCCCCCCCGAGGCAAGACCCTCTGTTGTAGACTTCTTCTCCCGTTTGGAGGCCTCGGCTTCCGGATCCTCAGAAGCAGTCCTTTTCCTCCCCCGGTTATCCTCCTTCATGGAGGCTCTCATTCCCTCGGTTGGAACTGGCAGCAATGGGGGCCCGCGTCTGCCCGTATTATTTCCCCTCGTATCTTCCTTCGAGGGCTCCGGGCAAGGTGCAAGCTTGAGCATCTTTTCCAATACCGGATTTTCCAAACCCTCAGGGAGGGGGGCCAAACACCGAATCATCTTCGCCTTTGTTAGCCAGTCCTGGTCAAAGAGCAAACTCACAAAAATAACTTCATGATGAATAAAATACGGTGTGTTCGGCTAGAGGATTTCTTACTTGTTCGGCGGCGCGGTTACTGCTCAGGCCCACGTCCTCGGTAGTATCCGGACACCCTATTTGAGGTCCGAAGAATGAATTGTACATCTCCTCGTGTGTCAGGCCGAGGAAACTTTGAATGGCACGCGGTCCTTCTAGGTTGAACTCCCACAAGCGAAGGGGCCGGCGTTTGCAATGCTGGACTTGACGAACCAGCATAACTTGCATTACCACAACCAAATTAAAATCTCCCTCGAAGAGATCTTGAATGCGGCTTTGCAGTATAGGCACGTCCTTGGCTGGACCCCAGCTCAGACCTCTGCTAATCCATGACATCAGTTGTGGTGGGGGGGCCGAGCGGAAGGCGGGGGCAGCCACCCACTTGGCACTTCTGGGAGCCGTGACGTAAAACCACTCCCGTTGCCATAATTCAGACACCTCTGGAAAGGAACCTTTCGGCCATGGAGCTCCTGCCATCTTGCCTATTGATGCGCCTCCGCACGCTGCATGTTGCCCCTCGATCATCTTCGGCTTCACTTCAAAGGTCTTGAGCCACATGCCGAAGTAAGGGGTAATGCGGAGGAAGGCCTCACACACGACAATAAATGTCGAGATGTGGAGAAAGGAGTCCGGAGCTAGATCGTGGAAATCTAGCACGTAATAGAACATCAAACCCCTGACAAAGGGATCCAGAGTGAGGCCTACGCCTCGGAGGAAGTGGGAGACGAACACGACGTTCTCGTTGGGTTCGGGAGTAGGGACGACCTGCCCTCGAGCAGGCAGCCGATGCGAAACCTCGGCGGTCAGGTATCTGGCCTCCCTCAACTTCTTGATATCCTCTTCCGTAACGGAGGAGGGCATCCATAGGCCTTGAAGGCTAGATCCGGACAAGATTGAAGATCCGGAGCACCTGACCTGGGCTTTGGGTGTTAGAACTTGAGGCGGGGGAGGGGTTCGATTGAGCACGAGAGGGAAAAAGTGAAAACCTTGTCCCTTTATAAAGAGGATGAATATCAAGCGTCCTCTCCGTAGTCGTTTGGGACTTGCCTATAATCTAGGAGTCCTAGACACGGTTGGGTTACCCACGACCGTATTAATGAGAATCCCGTAATTGGGGGAACACGATCTCTGCTTTGACAAGACGTGTCAAGAAACCGCCTCGCGTTATGTGTGGAGCTGGTTGAAGAAAAATGGTTCGAATAATCACCGGGCCATGACATAAAGTCATGCTGCCAAAACAAGCCAACAAATTAGATCTGCGAAAATATTATTCTCTCTACGGTGGTATGTGGAACTTATTTTGCAGGGTCGGACACTATCCTCGTATTCAAATTCTTCTGTGATGTATTCGGAGAAGGAACCCGCCTTGCAATGCCGAAGACAATACTGCGCGCCGGACTCATCGTCATTGAAGCCTGGTTCAGGGGCTACTGAGGGAGTCCTGGATTAGGGGGTCTCCGGACAGCCGGACTATCTCCATTGGCCGGACTGTTAGACTATGAAGACACAAGATTGAAGACTTCGTCTCGTATCCGGATAGGACTCTACTTGGCGTGGAAGGCAAGCTAGGCAATACGGATATGGATATCTCCTCCTTTGTAACCGACCTTGTGTAACCCTCACCCTCTCCGGTGTCTATATAAACCGAAGGGTTTTAGTCCGTAGGACAATAACCACAACATACAATCATACCATAGGCTAGCTTCTAGGTTTTAGCCTCTCCGATCTCGTGGTAGATCTACTCTTGTACTACCCATATCATCAATATTAATCAAGCAGGACGTAGGGTTTTACCTCCATTAAGAGGGCGCGAACCTGGGTAAAACATTGTGTCCCCTGTCTCCTGTTACCATCCGGTCTAGACGCACAGTTCGGGACCCCCTACCCGAGATCCACCGGTTTTGACACCGACAGGCCCCGCTTGCCTGCGACTCGTCTCGCTTTTCGTCGCTTCGTCATCCTCATCGCCTCGTTTCCCGCGGCAAATCAATGCCAAAGCTACCGCGCGCTGCCGCGCCGGTCAGCCTCCGCCATTGATGCCTCACGGGCGGTGCAGTGAAGGCGTGACGACGCGCGTACCCGCGCATGCCACACGTAGACGAGGCGGCCACGCGTGCTCGCGCCGCCTCCGCATATATAAGCCGACCCCAGCGCGCCGGTGGCACGCACAGAGTCTCCACCACCGACGCGCCCTCTCTCCCCTTCCTCCATCTCCCCTCGCCGTCCCAGTTCAAAGAAATGGCCGAACGATTCCCAGGCGACGGCGCGGCGGCGAACTTCTTCGGCCGCCGCCACCTTCACGAGGACGAAGCTCGGCTCCTCTTCGAGGTCGAGTACCCGGCCCCGCCGGACATGCGGGTGCACGGGGCATTGAGAATCAGCGCCGGCAGGGTGCCGGTGCCACCACCGCCCATCGAGGCGGCGCGTCATGCGGAGATCGCGCGTATCCGTTCTTCTCTGCCGCGGGCGGCGAGGGAGGGGCCGCGCTACGTCCCCGACAGCCCGCTCTAGGAGCTGTACTTCCGTCATCGTCACGCCGAGCAGCTCGAGGCCACCAACAGCGTCGTGCCCTCTGGCAGGCTCAACTCCGAGGGGCGGCACCGATGGTGGTGCGTGCCCGGCCGCACGCTGGAGGCCTTCCTCGAGTACATCGAGGGCGGCAACACGCCGAGGCTGGAGTACCCCCTCCCCCCGTCCTTCTCTCGCCACCGTGGGAGCTCGTGCACGCCAAGGCGCATGGACCCCGGGGCGTCCTCCTCCTCGTCCAGTCGGTCGACCGACTCTCCCTTCCTCCGCCCTGTCAAGCCGGAGCCCCAGGACACGCCTGTCAGCTGGCGCACCCGCAGCTCCGGTACCCGCATCGCCGACTCCACCCCCGCTTCAGGGCGCCTCGTCCTTGTCATGCCCAAAACGGAGCCCAGTCTCCCCCCGGAGTACGAGGAGATAGCCCGGCGCGGCTTCTCCGATGCGGACACCCTGCAGTGGGCGCGCGACGACTACCTCCGGACTGAGATGACCCGGCAGACTTGGGCCCTGGAGGAGATCGCTGCCCGCAAGCGTGGGCGCGAGGACAAGCACGGCGTCGTGATCCTCGACAGCGACGACGACGAGGACGCCGCCGGACCATCCAACCCGCTGCGCCAACCCGGGAAGGGTTGCAGTAGGGACGGCGGCCACGACGGAGGCGGCAACGACGATGACAGCGGCGGCAGTGACTACACGCAGTTCTACAGCCTCCTCAGCATTTACAACTGCAAGGGCGACGGCCGGCGAGGAGCGGCGAGGCGAGCGAGACGGCGGGCGGGCCTAGTAGTGTTTTTGTAAAATACTTTAAATATGTATGAGTGGGCGTGTTTGTGCCGTGTTTTGTTGAATTTGGTTTGAAGTCGCTGAAATATGCATGAACTCGATGTGTTTGTGCCATTCAAAAAAATCCTGTGGGCGCCGGGACTGGGTGGCATCATGCCCCCAGCGCGCGTTTTGCGCCGGTGCGCCCCCAGGGGGCGATTTTTAGCGCCTCCTGGGGGGGCAACGGCTGGAGATGCTCTAAATATTATGTTACTTACAAATACGGTCAAAAATTGGCACAAAATACGAAGGAGACCAATGGAAGTACTGGCACCCCATGATTTAACTACTCGCATGCGCGCAATGGAGTAGTAATGTCTTTCTTCAGCCCTCACGTCCACTCAATTTTCATGTGCTGTATTAATTGACCATCAATGAAATGAAGGACTTTACACACATCAAATTATCACATGGGGTGGATCTTCGTAAAAAAATGCGTCGCCCCTTGTACCCGCGTGTGCGTGCGAGGGAATGAGTGTGTGCATGGCGTGCGTGCACATCTTCGCTTCATGCATGTACCGCCAGTGTGGCATAGAGAGGACAAGTACATTCTTCTGGAAGCAGCAGCACGTCACTGTGATCAATCCACACAAGGAGGTCGTGACAACGCCTCCACATGTGCCGCGTAGCTTCATGAACTTTAAGAGAGACACTGTGTAGCGTGCCATTGGAATTCTAATTTACGTGTTTGCACATACTCAAAGTACTAGTAAGGTACACGTGCATTGCACGCATCAGATTTGGCAACCAAATTATGAATAAATACCACACTATAGCATGTAAGCTCTGAGTCATATATGCCTGATGTAGACCTTCGTTTAATTCTTATGGTTCATCTCATTCAAAATAAATTAGTTTTTATAAAAAAGCTAGGGCCTCTTTGATTTGTAGGCTTTCCAAAACGCGGGAATAGGAAAAACATGGGATTAGAATGGAATCTCGTCTTGAATCCTACAGGATTGTGCGAGTGTTTGATTGTGCATATAAAAAACGTAGGATTCTTTCAAAGTGGTTTGAATGGATGGGATGTTTCCTATGAAATCTAGTGCAAATGAATCATATGGAAAATTTTCTATGGTTTACAATCCTACGAATCAAACAACCAAGATAGGAAAAATTTGAAAGGATTAGAATCCTCCTAAATTCCTTTGAGAATCCTTTGAATCAAAGAAGCCCTTAATCTATTTTATGATTCATGGAATTGTGCGTTGTAAAGCATAAAGTAAAAAAACTAATAATGACAATTCAACTAGAAAAAAAGTTTGGGCAGTTATGATACGGAAGATTTTAGAACAAAGGAGAAGCACTTGTGTTCTGAGGTTTGTGGATTATGCTTAAGTTCAACCATGGAGTCTACTAGATTGTACATGTGGCATAATCCAGTGGGGGCTAGAAGATGGTGTGAGGGGCCAAGTGGAGGGGAGACTATGAAGGAGTGCACAAGTGTGAGATCAATATTTGAAGAGAGGGGGTGAGAACATGCGCTGTTGCGTGCAGTGGCAGAGCCATGAAAAATAAATGAGCTAGGGGGCCAAGCATTGCTAATCCTTTACGAGCAGGGCAAATTCATCAACTTAAACCATTTTACCAGCAATTTTCTAATGATCACATTCGTATTAGCCTCGATATATAGTGATGTTAGGGGAGGGGTAGGGCCCTTGTTTCCCCTGTCTTTGCCACTGTGCGCGCGTCTGAGAGATGAAGCAGAGGAATGGATGGTGAGAGGGGGACGTTGGATATATAATTAATGTGGGTGTATTAGCTATGTAATCCTATATAGAGAGGTATAGATTGATCGATGTGGACGTGGGAAAGAGGGTGGGACCTCACTAGATATATAGACTGATCGGTTTTATGTGGAAAACTGTGAAAGACCTAGCTATATATAAACACACATAGAGGAACATCGATCGTTGTGCATGCACGTGAGAGATAAAGAATGCCTGATATGATGGGTAGGGGGAGGTGTGTGTGTGCATGCATGGAAGACAGACCTGAAGAAAAAGATTGCATGTGTGTGATAGATAATGCCGACTGGTACTGTGTGTGCATGCATGCATGAGAGAAAGTTAATGGTACAATTATAAAGAGAATATGACTGTGTGGGTGTAAAAGACTAGGTGACGTCATAATCAATGTAAAGTAGAATTGAAATATTTGAATAAGAGATCATGATGTTTGAAACCCATGCATGCATGAATATAACTGAGATATGCTTGGTGTGGTTGGAAATGAGCATGTTGTAATGTATACACACTCAACAAGTTCAGACTGATTTGTATTTGAGATATCAATGGAAAACATCGTTTGGCCACATTGGATCAGTGCATGGACACACTTTTCTAATTGGAAATGATGGGTGGCTTTCGCATCACATATCTATATCTATACCCCTATATATTATATTATATTATATTATATTATATATATTTTATATAGTGTGCGGATAACTTTAACTTTGAAAGATGGTCGTTGGATGAGGCCAATCCGATGGTGCAGAGATGGCAACTTTGAGCAAACTGGCCGTTGGATATCATCTAGATTCCTCCAGATTTTACCACATGTACAATCTAGAAGACTCCATGGTTGAACTTAAGCATAATGCACAAACCTCAAAACACAAGCACTTCTTCTTTGTTCTAGAATCTTCCGTATCAGAATTGCCCAAATGTTTTTCTACATGATTTGCCATTATTTGTTTTTACTTTATGCCTTACAACGCACAATTCCATGAATCTTAAAATAGATTAGCTTTCTTGTAAAAACTAGATGATTTTGAATGAAATGAACTATAAGAATTAAACGAGCATCTACATCATGCATATATGACTCAAAGCTTACATGCTATAATGTGGTACTTATTCATAATTTGGTTGCTAAATCTCATGCGTGCAATGCATGTGTACCTTACTAGTCTAAATGGTGTTTGTGTGTGTTGTGCTTCTTAAATACATTTTACATAGTATATCATACATGGTTTAGATTCCGAACATCTAGCTAGAGCATACATGTACTATGATTTGAATTCAACATAAAATCTATACATATATTTAAATTTGAGATCGTATGTACATGTAGTTCGTATTTATATAGGAATTTACTTCTCCTATATTCATGTCATGTGTTGTGAGGATAATATTTAGACGGTTGTATAACTAACCCGAGTATAGTCCCATTCAAACAGGGAAAACGTACTCAAATTTAGTCCATATGCTAGACAACACACATTGTTTTTTTATTGTTGAGGGAAGTGCAAATTGTTTTGGTACTGTACATGTTATGTTTGTTTTCCTGATTTTTTTAGTTTTTTTGTTGTATTTGAATGCATTTTTAGTAATATAGTAAAATGGGACATAGCTCTCTCTAGTGATGAGGTGCGAACTATTTTTTTGGGGGTACACATTAAGCTTGTTCTCCCAAAATTTAAAGCCACGCCTTGTTATGCCGAAATTTCAAGCTAGCGTCTCTGTCTATCATGCTGCCAAACTCCCGCCTCTTCAACCCGCGCCTTGTTACCCCGAAATATTTAAGATATATCTTTATCTCGTTGTGCTCCGGCAACTCCCTCCATCTCAACCTGTGCCTTGATATTCCAAAATTACATCGCGCGCGAAAACTCCCACCTCCTGTGAAATCCTGACACGCAAAATGCCCGTGATACCCCTGAACCGAAAGAACCACCAAGCTCAAATTGATGGGGGTACTTTCATAACTTACCCCACATTTGGGACAAGCGCGTCCCTAAGCCATGGTTCCCCACTCCCATCCCATCCTCCCACCCATTCATACACCGAGGCCGCGAAAACCCGCAAAGCCCCACACCCTCCTTCGTCCGCCACCCAGCCAGAGCCTCTTCCCCGACGACGTCGTCCACAGCAACACCTAAACGTCCCTCATCCACCATACTGGATGAGGATCCTTGTCGATCTCGTCGTCCCGCCGGTTCATCCACCCCGTCCTCCACCTCCAAGGAGCTGACCCGATGTTCCCCTCGTCTTTCGTGCCACCTCCATTCTCACACCACCGTCTTCACTTGCACCACTGGAAGAGCATCATCATCACCGTTTCCTCGGATGAAGCTGAGGCCTAATCGGCGCCACCAAAGAGGTTATACACTAATCACCACATTTTCTTCTTGATTCGATCTCAATGTGCTGTCGGCGCTCAGTCCCGAGCCGACACGACGTGGCTCCATCCACGGCGGCGTCGTCGGCCACTTCCTCCACGGCGTCGCTCCCCCGGCGGCGACGTCCACATCAGTAGGAGCTATTGCTTCTTTAGCTCTCGCTCGCGCTGCTGCTCTGCTCTTGCTCTCGGTCCCTTGCTTGGTATGCTCTTGCTCTTGCTCTTGCTCGTGCTGCTGCTCTCGCTCTTGCGCTTGCTTGCAATGGTGCTTCGATTTAGCTACACTTCAGTCGACTCAATTGACTTTCAGGTCAGTCGATTTTCAGGGGGTGGGGGGCTCGATGGAATTAAGGAAGAACCAGCCGCAGCGGGGAGGGGGGCTCGCCGGAGATGTAGCCTAGTATCTGTCTTAGGGTTCAGGGTGGGGGCTGTGGTCGTCGGCGGTGGTGGGGCGGTGGCGTGGGGATCGCTGAAGAAAAAGCTCAGCATGGGGGGTCCTGTAGGGATGACCGGGGCGGCGGCGGACCGGCGGTGGGGAGTGGTTTTGGGGCGGGCGGGGCGGCGCACCGCCGGCCGCGGGCGGCAGGGGCAGCTGTTTGGCCGGTGGTGGCTGGCAGCTCAGGGTAGCCTCACCTAATGTTGCTACACGACCAGCTGCCCCGGCTCTCGCACGCGCTGCTGCTGCTTCTACTACTGCTTTTTTGCTACTAGTGTGTTCAGTTTCGACAGAAAAATTCAGTTTCGACAGTTAAATTCAGTTTCGGCAGTTAAGTTCAGAGATGAGCGGCTGATGTATTTTACATCTAGCACTTTGTGGTTATGTATTTTACGTCGTCTATTGGAGATGCTATTAGAATTCCACTCAGGTCAACGTTGTATCTCTTGTCCTTCTTCAGCCTTGGCAATGTACAACTCACCGGAGCTGCTCCAACGATGAAACCCTCCATCACAGCGGAGCAGTACCCGATGCTCCATCTCCAGACGCCTAAGATTTTCTTCCCCTCCTACGACGGCCAAGTCACCCAAATCATTCTCACCGACCAACTCAATCACGCTGAGATCGACATGGATTCACCAAAGAGGTTGTACACTTGTTGCATCTCTTTTTTACTCTACATGTTATATATATTGTCCACTGAGCACACGCGGTAATGCGAAATACGATTAGTTTCTCCTACTATATGACAAACAATGAGGTACCAGGCAACTTAGCTATCTGTGATGGACTCTCTTGAATGCCATGATTATTAATCTCTGCGAGTTTGAGCTATGCATTTGTCGATGGGCCTGGGAGTTGAGCTAGTAGGGCAATGGCCTAGGTCCAAAGTAATAGAAGTAGCACAAAAACATTTTTTTGGGTGTAGGATTTTCCTTGCTCAAGCCTGCCTACTAGAATCGCCCGTGCTTGAAAGGAAAAGTGAAGGAAAAACATAAGAATTGGAAATTTTCCTATGGTACTACTATTCATGAATTTGGTTCAAAGGAATGGAGCAAAGGAAAACTGTAGGATTTGTTCCTTTAGTGTCTCCTTGAAAGAAAACCCGTAGGAATTTTACTTTCCACTTGTCCTCCTTTTCAAATTCCTATTCATGAAGCACAAGACTAAGAGATAGTAGCATAATAGAATTATAACCGTACATTTTCTCGTGGTTTGACTTAATCTCACCTTGCTTCTTTGCATCCCGTGATCTTCCAATTCTTGTGAATCAAACACCCAGATTGGCATAAATCATGTGTTTTTAAATTCTCTGTTTTGCACATGCATTCCTATCCTATTCCAGTGTATTTCGTATCCTTGCATTGTAGAATCCTCAAATTCAAACAAGCCCTTACACAATTACTTATGTTGCAGATATGTGTCAAAGAAAACCTTGTGTGGTTTGTCCTGCTCCTATTGCGTTGTGTACCACCCTAGCTCAGCTGCTCCAACGACGGAAGGGTTCACCATAGCAGGGATCCGCTCTCCAGACTGTCTTTCGCCGCCTCAGATCTTCTTCCCGCCGTCGGCAACCACAACAACTGCATTACCATCATCAACTGAGTTGATGACCTTGAGGACTACACGGGTCCGCAAGAGAGGTCGCACTCTTTCGTGTCTGCTTACGTTATGCATCGCTTAATATGATGACATGCTACTTTATCATCGTGTTCACCTATTAGACTCCAAGTCAGGTCCAAACTAATGCTAAAACTTGAGTTTTTAAATGGTTGTGAGGTACATATTAGGGCAGCAATCCGTACTATGTATGTACTATCTGTTTAATCTCGGGTGTCTACTATGAGTTTCATGTTGGGTGCAAACAAACATTAAAGAAGCCATTATATGTATTTTTTAACTAAAGCTATTATCTTCCTGCTATCATTGGTTTTGGGTTTGTCCACAGTTTGCTACCATCACTCTAGATTTGTGCATGCACTCCTTACATAATCTCACTATGTTTTATTCTTATGCATGTCAGTTATTGTACACAATGAAACAGAACATGTACAACAAAAGAGATGAGCCTTGCGTGGCAATAAAATTTCATGCAGATGTCGCTCCATGGTGGGCGCAAAGGCAGCCCCCCTCCACCTATTTCGGATTGTAATCAAGAGGAAGATAACTGTTCTGAAGGGGATTCAGAAGGAGAAGACCACTCCTATTTATCCCCTGAAGTCTTCGCTCTAACTTGGCATGCTGATGTTGGCAATAGTATGCATATGGTGCCTTGCATTGCGTACTGGATACATCAAATATGTTATCTGCTTAGTTTAGACATGCTTTGTGTCAATGCCATCTGTTTAGTTTCTTTATCGTATATGTGAATCACCCAATGCCATCTTCTTTAGCCAGGCATCATATATGTGAATTTTGCAATGCCACCCTGGTTAGCCAGTCATCTTATATGTGAATTATATCATGCCATCATTTTTTTATTACGTGTTAAATTTATGAACAATTTTAGTACATTCAATTGCTCTTCCTGTGCATCATCCATTCGGCACGGTCGTGGAAAAAAATCTAAAGTGGAAACAAGGTCTTCAGAGTAGACAATGATATCTAATGAAGCGCATGTCTTGCTGGTTATGGATAGCTCCTTAGAGGAGGATTCAGAGACAGATGACCAATCCTATCCCCCTGTGACACCCCGATAATTAAGCTACAGTAAACCCCTATTAATGATGACAGGTCATCGTAATTAAAAAATTTCTAAATCTCACTCGTTTCAACATTAGTCTAATGCAAATTCAAATAAAAAGTCAAATTATAATTTTATAAAATAGTAAATTAAAAATGTTCATTAGGTTCAAAATATTCACTACATAAATTTCTTGCTTTAATAAAACAATTTTGGAGATGTTTAAAATGCACGGGGAAATTATGTCAGTGGACCAACCGTATAACATTTGACCTTTTCAATTTCTAAAAATAGTTATGCAACCCCAAAATGCTTTGGAACTTTTTGAGCAGCCCCTTGATGTTTCCCGGTGTGTTGTGTGACAAGTTTCATATTAATTAAAAATCTATTGCTATCTAAGCTAAATAGAACACAATAGCATGTTTATTACAGAAAGGTAAAATAGGTAAAGGGCTTTGTGCACATAGGCCCAGGGACGAACAGGACTTGACCTAGACCAACTAGCAACAATGGCCCAGCCCACCTCCACCTCTCCTTCAACCTCCCGCTACAGTGGAAAGCACGGGAGCCGTGGCGGCCATCCCGCCGCCCATGGCCACGTGCCGGCCATCGGCGCCCCCACTGCCGCCTATATGAGCACACCACTCCTCCCCGAACCCTAGGCCCATTTCTTCCCCTCCGATGCTCGCCCCCTGTTTTCTTCATGCCCGAAACACCATGGACGCGCCGCCGTCGCTCACACGGCCATCGCCTCCCCCACGCTGCACCACCGTGTCCTGGGGGACCAACGTCATCTCCTACGCCGTCGACAACACCGACTCGACGCCGGGGAGCCTCACAACGATGGGACCGAGGTCGTCTTCAACCTCGGTGCCGCCACCGTCCCTCGTTCGATCCGCGACCGATGATGCATCCCCGGCCTCCATGAGACCTCCTCGAGCTCCGCAGTGAGCTCTCAGTCCTATATGACCTCCTTCCTCTCTTCCTCGCATCCCCTAGCTTCGATTCCGGTTAACACCGGCCGTCACCGCCGCGGCAAGTCGTCGTAGTCGTCATTTTGTTTTGCCTCAACTCACACTCGTGGCGTGGTTGGATGTAGCGCATCACACTGGTCCTATAGGACCTCGCGCCGCTCCGTTTAGCCGCCCGTAGCTCACTCCGGCACCCGCCGCAGCCGTCGCGCCCTACTCCCCTTGAACGCGAGCGCCAGCAGCCGCCAGCTGCCGTCGCTAGCTGCACTGCTATTGTGCCGTTGGTACTCTGTACTGCTGCTGCTTTGCTGGTACTCTTGCCTCAGCTGTTGCTTCGTGCTAGGCACCGGCCGCCGTTCCTGCCGCTAGCCGCTTGCCGCCGGTGCCGCTAGCGCCTGCTGCCGATGCTCCGCTGCTGCTCTACACTTCTGCTACCGCTGTTTGCTGCTGCTTACTACCAGTGCTGCCGCTGGTCTGATGCTGCTCCCTGTCGCTGTCGATGTTGGCCATGGCATGGCCGTGAGCTAGGTGTGTGTGCTATGTGTGTGTGTATGGTAGTTGGTAGGTGTGCGTGCTGGGTGTGTGAGTGTAAGGCCGGCCCCTTTTAATTAGGCACTAACTAAAACTAGTGCTAACACCCCCACCCACACACACAAGTAATTAGTTTATTTTAAACAATCTGCCAAACAAATGGCCCTATGACACATGGGCCCCACCATCTAGTTTTGACCAGTCAACCCAGTCAATGTTGACTGTTGACCTTGCTGACTCAGCACCCATCTGGCCCACTGTCATACACTCTGGCTGGACTGATACTAGGTGACAGAAGAATATTATGTTTTAATTCGAATTTATAACAATTTCAGAAATTGTTTAAAACTTTGTAAAATTATATATAATAATCTATAACTCGGATGGAAATATTTTATATATGAAAAATGATCAGAAAAATATGACGGATCCGTATATGCGATCCGTTCATCTGCCATGTGCCTCTAGCATAGCGAACAAGCAACAATCCACCTTCGATCCATTTGTCCGAAAACACGAAACACCGGGAATAATTTCCCCGGATGTTTTCCCCCTTCGCCGGTATCACCTAGTACTGTGTTAGGTTAACTCTAGCACTGCGTATTGCCATGTTATGCTTTGTGATGCTTTGATTGCTCTATTATTTGTTGTGTTCCCCCTCCGTTACTTCTTTCCGGTAGACCTCAAGATCGTTGCCGATACCCCTTTGATCGACTACATCGACGATGACCCTCCTTCTTGCCAAAGCAACCAGGCAAGCCCGCCCCCTTGATCACCAGATATCGCCTATTCTTCTCTCTACTGCTTGCATTAGAGTAGTGTAGCATGTTACTACTTTCCGTTAATCCTATTCTAATGCATAGCCTGTCATTGTTGCTACAGTTGTTGATACCTTACCTGCAATCCTAAATGCTTAGTATAGGATGCTAGTTTATCATTAGTGGCCCTACATTCTTGTCCGTCTGCCATGCTATACTATCAGGCCGTGATCACTCGGGAGGTGATCACCGGTATATACTATATATTTTATACATGATACATGTGGTGGCTAAAGTCGGGTCGGCTCGTAGAGTACCTGCGAGTGATTCACGGATTGGGTCCGAAAGGATGTTTGTCCGGATGACCCTCTGAGTGAATCTTTGTGGCCGAGCGACAGGGTTGGTTGACACTAGTAGAAAAGGGGGCAAAGGTCCAGGCCGGGTCAGCCCATTAGTCCCGGTTCAGTCACGAACCGGAACTAATGTGAGCATTGGTCCCGGTTCGTGCGGCTAAGGCATTAGTCCCGGTTCACCTGAGCCCTTTAGTCCCGGTTTGTGGCACGAACCGGGACTAAAGGGTGTGATGCCCTTTAGTCCCGGTTTGTGTCTCAAACCGGGACTAAAGATTAGACCTTTAGTCCCGGTTTTAGACACAAACCGGGTCTAAAGGGTGCAATGCCCTTTAGTCCCGGTTTGTGTCTCAAGCCGGGACTAAAGGGTGCAATGCCCTCTCGCCTTTTTTGTTTCGAAAAAATCAAAAGAAAATGATAAAAACTTCAAAAAATAAAATCCTTCGAGAGGTAGTTATATTACTACATCTACTAGTTAGGAAAATTTAAAAACTTAAATTTGGACATGTTTTGCAAAAAATGTAGGGAAAATGTAAAACGGCTATAACTTTTGCATACGATGTCGGAAAAAAACGTATAATATATCAAACTGTTTAGAACGAAAATCCGCTTCCGGTTTTGATAGCCTTTGGCCTGTTTGCTAATTTTTAGAATCCTCAAATTCTAAAAGGAAAAAAAGTTATGCTCAAATTTCAATTTTTTTTGAATTTTTGTTAAATCTGGTCAAACTATGGTCAAACTACTTATTCAAGAAGTATTAGTGTTACTAAATAATTATTCAAGAATATTAGTGTTACTAAATAATTATTTCAGTTTTTTTGAATTTTGGTCAACTATGGTCAAACTGTGGTCAAACTGTGGTCAAACAATGGTCAAACTACTTATTCAAGAAATATAAGTGTTACTAAATAAATATTTCAGTTTTTTGAATTTTGGTCAAACTATGGTCAAACTTTGGTCGAACTGTGGTCAAACTAGGGTCAAACTATGGTCAAATTGTGGTCAAACTAGGGTCAAACTGTGGTCAAACTACTTATTCAAGAAATATTAGTGTTACTAAATAATTATTGTTTTTTAGAACAATAGTTTCAAACTCAAACAGTGAAATGTGTGACTTCATGCTCAAGCTAAATTCCTGAGGGTTAAGAGGATTCACATCTTACTATTGTCAGGAAAACAACAAGTGCAGACTTGGAAACGAGGGAGAATAGAACCCGGAAGTTAAGCGTGCTCAGGCTGGAGTAGTGAGAAGATGGGTGACCGTTCGGGAAGTTAGATGATTTGGAATGATGAGGGGTGATTAGAGATTAAAGGTTAAATTGAGCAGTGATGAGGGGTGATTAGAGATTAGAGGTTAAAATAATTCAGAAATTTGAAATTCAAAAAAAAATCGAATTTTTTTTCAAAAAAATCATAAAATTTCCTTTAGTACCGGTTGGTGTTACCAACCGGGACTAAAGGTGGACCTCCAAGCAGCGGCCACATGGAGGGCCTTTAGTCCCGGTTCCAGTAAGAACCGGGACTAAAGGGGGAGGCTTTAGTACCGACCCTTTAGTCCCGGTTCCAGAACCGGGACTAAAGTCCCTTATGAACCGGGACTAAAGTCCCTTATGAACCGGGACTAAATGCCCTTTTTCTACTAGTGTGAGACCACCTAGGAGAGAGGTGGGCCTGGCCCTGGTCGGCGTCCGTGGTTATTTCAAAATAACACGCTTAACGAGTTCTGGGTATTTGATCTGAGTCTGGCCATTGGCCTATACGCACTAACCAACTAGGCGAGAACAGTTATGGGCACTCGACGTCGTGGTATCAGCTGAAGCCTTCGTGACGTCAGCGACTGAGCGACGCGCGCCGGATTGGACCGTAAGCTCACGCTTGTATTAAGGGGGCTAGGTCTGATTCCGGCCGCGTATGCAACGTGCAGGTGTGCAATGGGCGATGGGCCCAGACCCCTGCGCGCATAGGATTTAGACCGGTGTGCTGACCTGTTTGTTGTGCCTAGGAAGGGCTGCGACATGTTGATCTTTCGAGGATGGGCATGACCCAGAAAAGTGTGTCCGGACAAAGGGGATCGAGCGTGTTGGGAAATGTGGTGCAACCCTGCAGGGAAGCTAATCTATTCGAATACCCATGATCTTCGGTAACAGGACGACTTGGAGTTTTACCTTGACCTTATGACAACTAGAACCGGATACTTCATAAAATACACCCTTCCAAATGCCAGATACAACCCGGTGATCGCTCTCTCACAGGGCGACGAGGAGAGGATCATCGGGTAGTATTATGCTATGCGAAGATACTTGGTTAACTTACCATCTACTCCCTTCTTTTGCTGCAAGATGGAGGTTACCAGAAGCATAGTCTTCGATAGGAATAGCTATCCCCCTCTTATTTCGGCATTCTGCAGTTCATTCCACATATGTTACCCCTTTTGCCATATGATACCAATGCATGCATATGTAGTGTAGCTCCTTGCTTGCGAGTACTTTGGATGAGTACTCACGGTTGCCTTGCTCCCCCTTTTCCCCCTTTCTATACCCGATTGTTGCGACCAGACGTTGGAGTCCAGGAGCCAGACGCCACTGTCGATGACGACTACTACTACTCGGGAGGTGCCTATTACTACGTGCAGCCCGCTGACGACGATGAGGAGTAGTTTAGGAGGATCCCAGGAAGGAAGCCTGCGCCTCTTTCGATCTCTATCCCAGTTTGTGCTAGCCTTCTTAAGGCAAACTTGTCTAACTTCTGTCTGTACTCAGATATTGTTGCTTCCACTGACTCTTCTATGATCAAGCTCTTGTATTCGAGCCCTCGAGGCCCCTGGCATGTAATATGATGCTTGTATGACTTATTTTATTTATAGAGTTGTGTTGTGATATCTTCCCATGAGTCCCTGATCTTGATCATACACATTTGCGTGTATGATTAGTGTACGGTCAAATTGGGGGCATCACAAGTTGGTATCAGAGCCGACTGCCTGTAGGAATCCCCCTTCCAAACTCCTTGGCCGAAGTTGAGTCTAGTCATTGAAAAACTTTTACTAACATGGCTGTGCGGCTTACGGGCCCATGTCGCCATTGGGTGGTATTAAGATCTTTTGTTCCTCATCTATACTCTGGGACTCTGATCTCTCTTCTATTCGGGTTAAAATAAATTTACTAACTCTAACATTAGGATCATGTGATCACATCCACCCGGAGAGCCCTTTATTATAGTTGATTGTCTGCTTCACCAGAACACTTCAAAGATATTCTCCAAGGTTCTCCCAAGAACATGTGCTCATCACTTTGAAAATTCTCGACCACCAATAAATCCTTACGGATAACTACTTACACTTGTCGTTCATAGCTTCGATCCTAGTTGCCCTTGTTATTACTTGATACCCTGAAAAATTCTTCGACGTTCCAAGAATCCTTTGTTCCCACTGCTTTGCAGCCCTTTTCCGCATTAATACCCCTACGAATAATTTCTCGCACTTACCGAGTATCCGTTCTTCCCTCGTTGTTCATATGATTCACAAGATACATTGGAATACTATCTGATCTCCCGGTAATCCTCTGCTCGTTGTTGCTCTAGAAATACTTGTCTTCCTGCATTATGGTTAATTTCAAATTTCTAGTAATCTCCATTGACATCCTTTGTCATTATCATTTTGAGTCCATTGATTCAATATGTTGTGAATGCTCGCAATCCTCAATCAGATCCTAGAATTCATCCTTCCTGCTCAGATGTCATTTTAACATGGGCTGGATCTCGACCAATCAAATCGCCATCGATTGTGCCCCTAAGCCTACTCCACTTATCCATCCTTAATAAGAGCGTTTGCCTCTGATCCCTTGATTTGGAAATCATAATTCTTTTCTGTTTGAGCTTTGAGTTAGTCAGTTGTTTCTATAATATGATCTACTTGCATCACTTCTTCCTCCGGTTGAATACCGATGCTAACATCACCACCAGATCCTTTGTTGGATTTTACCTAACAATGTCCCTCATATTCAATAACTTTGGAAGTTCTTTCCCTGATACATAATGCCATTGGTAAATCCTATTCTCTGATTTGACCAACCATGCTCCGCTTTCGAGATGGTGATATTTACTCTCGAAGCTTGTGGTATATATTTCTAAGATACCCCGAACCTATGCCTTCATTAATTTGTGGGAGCCTGAAAGTTTTCACGAGCCATACTCTTCTGGTATTTTGCTAGATAAAATTTCAGCACTACAACTTCATCGGACGCGAGAAGTGAATGAAAGGTTTTGCATTGGAGAAGTGGGAGTCGACCTTGAACCTTTGTGTTCATGCCCATGGACCTGAGGTGGAACTTATCATGGAAGCTTCTTGCAACAATAATTAATCATTTGAATGATTCTTCCAATGTCATTTTATTGGATCCCTGGTAGCTATGGTTCCGACCATGCTAACTTTATTTAATATATTTCTGAAAGGAAACCATCCCAGTGCCTCGTATATTTTTGACAAGGTTAAAGTATTTACTATCGCAAGTCTACAATACAGGTCAGTTTCTATTCTGATCTACCTCCGAGTTTCACCTCTGTTATCTCGAGAATATCACCGAACTACATAACTGCCTATGAGTCTTCATCTAGTATTGCTTCTCACCGATTTCAGATTTCCCTTGGGTTCTGAGTTATTAGTCACTCGAGAACACTGATGAGTGAATCGATTCTGCACTCTGATTCAATAACTCTTAAATAATTTTCATTGCTTACGAGTTTGATAATCCTTCAAGTCATTCTTAGCCTGATCGACTATGTCATATTTGTGCTAAATTTTAACTGTGCTACCTGGTCCTTCTTCCCGAAGCACAACTTTCGACGATGAGCTAAGCTTACGTCGATCTTCCTCGTCCTATCATTTCACCTTGAACAACAAGCTTGGTTCCGAGTTTGTGTCATACCCGTGGTTAGGGGTGGAAACAGATCGGATGCGGATCGGATAGTGCTCTTGCCACTTCCATTTTCATATTTTCAAAACGAATACGAATCAGAATACAGATGTTATCGGATACGGATGCGGCTCGGATAATATTCGAATACGGATACGTATCGGATATTTTCTTGATTCGGAACGGATACGAATAATATCAACATATTGCTTAAGTAAATTAGTCGATAGCTATGTGACCTGAAATAATCAACTTGTGACTTTATAAGTTTAATCATATAAAGAGTAAAATTTGACTACTTATTTGGCTTTTATGTTGGATAATTGGAATATTGGGTCTAGAATTTTAAAAATTACCTCCCATAATCTTATTCGGATACGGATATATCAACTTCCATATCCATATTTGTCTCAAAATCTCCTACCATATTTTATTTTTTATTTGTTTAATAAATTCGGATACGGATAATTTCCATTTCCGTTTTGGTTCGGATGCAGATGTTTCGGATATGAATAGGCATTTTCTCGAATACGAATATCGGATATTTCGGATTATCCGCTACCAATTTCCACCCCTACCTGTGGTTCCAATAAACTTGCGCTTCATCATTCCTTTGACTTGATGCCATCGCTGATCGATTACATCTTCATGAAATCTCTCGGCAAATGTGTTAGGATCATCGTCAACATTTTGACTCCTTCCAGGATATCAGTCGAATTCTTGATGAGAAATACCATCCTTGCCCCTCGATGATTTGTATTATCATTGACCACATTATTTCCATCCCTCCGATACAAACTTGATCATGTTATGGAGCTCCTTGCTATCCAGCTTATGTTATGATCTACCTTGGAGTATTACCATCTTATATGTCAAGAATGTCATGAGAATTTCACCACCTCTTGAGAATTCTTGATACAAGTAATACTTATCACCACCACCATTCCTCCCTGGTCCCTGTGTTGTTTCAAACTAGAATACTAATAATTAAACTATGATGTGTGTCGTGGGTTTGTCACGGCAGATGTCCTCGTGAAAGGACTTAGTCGTGGAGCCATCGCAACGGGTTAGCTTAAAGGGGTTAAACCGGACAAGGGGACACGGGAGTTTATACTAGTTCGGCCCCTTCGATGAAGGTAAAAGCCTACGTCTAGTTGTGATTGGTATTGCTAGGGTTTCGAAGGCCAAGGAGCGAATCCGCTTTGTCTGGCTCTCGAGTTGTTGTTGTCTGTCTCTAAACCACGGCCCGGTCGTCCCTTTATATACATAGGTTGACGCCCGCCGGGCTACAGAGTCCCGAAGCCGGATTATAAACATTTCCGGTTCGGCCTCTCTCTTTCTATCTTACTATACAAGTTACATGACTAGGCCGGTTTACATTTACAGACTATAACCCGCCTTTGAGCCCTCCGTAAAGCGCCAGCATCTTTACATCTTCATGGGATTCTAATCTTCAAAGAGTTAACCCGGCTACATAAGGCCGGTTTACCTCCAGTAGTAATATCCCCAACACTAGGCCCCAGATTTGTTTGAACTTGTTCATGTCAATCTTCCACACTTTAGAAAAAAATCTTCTCTTTTATCTTCATTTTTGATCTTGTAAACCGCCGTGACGTCATCCTTCAAAATTAGGATAAACCGCCGTGACGTCATCCATCCGTTGATGTCGGAGATTTCCTTCATTTAATATATATCCAGTCATCAAGGCGACACCTTTATTAACTTATCCATTTTGGGGGCTCCTCGATTCCCGTACTTGCCATTTTATCACTTCGCCTTATAAATAGGACCGAGGGGTCATTTTCACCGTTTCCCCCGTGCCTCTTCGCGTCGTCTTCCTCGCGCCGCTCAGCCTCTGGAGCTCCGCCGCCACCATCGACCGTCGCCTCTGCTCCGACCTTGGCCGCTGCATCACCCTGAACGCACCAGAATACTGCGGCGCCCTTCCGCTTCCTCACCAGCTCCGGTAAGTTCTCTGCTTCTTTCACCATAGATCTGTTCTAGGGTTTTGACATTCTTCGCAGTTCTTCCGAAGTTCATCAGTGCTATTCTTCCCTGTTCTTCCTTTAATAGATGGACACTTCATGCTTGATGCATCTCTTGCCGTAGCTTACCTACCATGGTCATCACAAATCCTTATGCGCAAAGAACTGATCTAGTCTGTCAAAAATTGCTTCAGTTCTGCACCCCTTCAAGATCCAATTATTTTTGCTTTTCTGTCTTAGCTTTAGATCCAAAAGTTTTATACATCACTGTGAGATCTGTTTCTATGCTCCTGTGAGATCCGTTTCTCCTCGCACCAATATAAGCGGTTTAGCATTGTATAAATAGTCTATGCCATTAGCCCTCTGATAAACCGGAAGAGCATGTTACCTTCACAATTATGCTCCGGTTTAACAGTGTCTGATCAACCCTGTGCTAGCATTACCTTTCTCTCTCATTATACTAGTCTCCGGGTTGTACCATTTATCATATCAGCATGTTTCTTACTCCCTTGTCTCTTGTGTATAATCATGCGTAATTTATAAACCGGCCTTTCATTTTCAGTTTGTTCGCTTTGCAATGGCCAAACAATTCACTGCCTGCAACTGGGCTCGTTCCCGGGTTACTGAGGATCAATTGAATGAGATGGTTAGCATCGGCTCTCTGCCTAAGAAAACTGAGATCAAATGGCGAGTTCCAGGAACAGAGAATCCTCCAACCCCAAGACAAGGCGAGGTGGTAATCTTTGTTGACCATATAGGCCGTGGTTTCAAACCGCCAGGGTCAAAATTCTATCGAGATGTACTTGCCAGCTTCCAACTGCATCCACAAGATATTGGTCCCAACTCAGTCTCCAACTTATGTAATTTCCAAGTCTTCTGTGAAGCCTATTTACAAGAAGAACCAACTGCAGAATTGTTCCGGGATTTCTTTCACTTAAACCGGCGCACAGAGTTTGTGAATGGCCCGAACACAGAGCTTGGTGGTGTCTCGATTCAAAAGCGGAAAGAAGTGGAATTTCCTCATGCCAAACACCATAGCCACCCAAAGGAATGGAACCAAACATGGTTCTATTGCAGAGACACTTCGCCTGAGGATGAAAATCCCCTCCCCGGCTTCCGTGATCATAGATTATCCAATACTCACCCAATGCCACAACGCCTGAGCTCTTCAGAAAGGGCAAAATACGCTCCTCAAATCGCCAAGCTCCGGGCCTTTATGGCAAACGGTTTAACAGGTGTGGATTTTGTGCGCTGTTGGATATCCTGGAGTATCTTGCCGCTAAGCCGGCGTCCCGGTTTAATGTGCGAATATACCGGTGAAGTTGACGATCCTCAACGCCACTGCAACATCCAATTATCTAAGGAAGAAGTTACTGAAGGTGTAAAGAAAATTCTGAATGAATCGGAACTGGTCTGTAGTCAAACCGGTCTGAGTCCCTTCTATACCAAGAACAAACCGCCTGCTGTAAGCATTACACTTCCTCTTCATCTCTAATATCTTTAACTTATACAAGCTGTAACCCTTCTTCTTTATATATATAGGGTGATGACCCTTTCTGGAAACGGAAATCCATAGAGAAAGCGGCAAAGCCAACTAGAGACAAAGTGGTCAAACCAACCCGCCCGAAGACCAAAGCCGTAAAACGGACGTCAAAGCGGAAAACGGCTGACCGGATTAATATGGAACTTGATGATGATACTGATGACCCAGAAGTTGAGGTAGAACTTGACTCACTTGGCTCTCTTTTTATGCATCTTGTTAACAATGATCTTCCTCAGGAGGAGGCAGAAGCTAGTCAGGCTGATGACGTAGAGGTAATTACCCTTTCCTCCGGTTCAGACTCTATGCCAACACAAAAAACTCGCCAAGCAATCCGGAAAGTAAGCTTTTCTCATCCTCTTGCTCACTTGGATCCAACATTTATTTTGAAGACTCAACAGCATGAAGCTCGCCGGACAACCCGGCACAGTGGCCAACAGGTCACCTCTACCGGTTTACCTGATACTCCGGTTCGGAAGCGCCGGTCTGAGGTCTCTCCTACTTCTGACCATTCTTACCCCAAGGCAGGTTATTTCAGACAGCCTCTTAATCCGTCCGATTCAAATTATCAGGTGACACCTCCTTCCTCTTCTGGTGAATCGACAGCAACTCAACTCCCCCCTTTGAAAACTGTGGCCGGGTGAGTTATGAAAAACCTTTCCTTTCAATGCGCCCTACATCTTTTGAACAGGATGTTAATCCTTTTTTATTCTGTTTGCAGGGCCAAAGCCAGACCCAGCAAGAAAGCTCGGGTCACCAATCCGCCAGAAGACCCTGTTGCCGAAGAAGAAGAACCAAGAGGTGAACCGGAGCAGACTGGTGAACCGGAAGGCCTCCATCCTGAAACAACTTTTGATGATCCGCCCCTTGACGGCCAACATACTGACGAACCAACAGATGCTGAGCCTGCCGCCCCTGATACTGAACCGGCAGAACCAAACCGGGCTAATCCAATGAAAGACACTGAAATTCCATCATCATCCACCAAAAATCCTGAAGGCCAAGGTGATGACGTTATTATTACTGGAACAGGCCACAGCTCTCCTGGTCATCCCGTCATTTTGGCTCAGCATAGTGCCAAAGAAGAGCAAATTGCCAGGGATAAAGGTAAATGGAGCAGCGACTTATCAAACTATGCTCATCTTAACGCTGATGAGCTTCATTCCGGCTTCTTGAACCGTCTGCACTCAAACCGGGATTATGAAGCCGGTTTGGTGAATTTGATGAAAGAACGATATGAGGTAAATGCTTCTCCCTTGTACATTGATTTATAGCTGAAATACTATTCCAAGTAGCCTCCAAGAGCCGTTTTATGATTGTTAATCATAAACCGGGTCTTTGTAACACTTCAAGCATCCCATCATTGATCCTTGCAAAGGCGTGTCCTCAATCATAGATAAGACTCATGTTTGAAAAAAATTAGATAACGTTCTGCAGCATAGCCCCCAAAGGCCGGTTTAACTTGGCAAGTTAATCCGGTTTTTAATCCACACCGCCGGTTTAGAACAAACGTACATTAGCCCCCAAGTGTCAAGGATAATGCTTGCATTGTTCTGGAGACTTGTATAGAGGGTAGTATTTGAGAGCAAATAGGCATTAGCCCCCAAGTATGAAGTGGATAACTTGTTATATGCTTTATACTTAGTGCATAAATATGTTGTTTTGTTGAATATACCTTCAATGTTGCAGGCTGAACTGAGAAGCAAAGATGCCCAAAACTCTGACTTGCAAGAAAATGTGAAGTCTCAACAAGCCGAAGCTGCAAAAGCCAAAGAGGAGCTGACGCAGGCCCTGGCCGGAATGGAAAAATTGAAAGAATCCTTCAACCAAGATCGTGCTGAATGGGAAACCGAAAAAGCCGGTTTGACCAAAAGAGCTGTAGATGCCGAGGAAGCCCTGAAACCGGTGGTTGAAGAACTAGCCGGTTTGAAGCGCCAAATCAACGCTATGACCTCTGCTATCTTTGGTAAGTGTCTGCTTATGTATGTTGCACCAGTCAATGAATCTTAAAACTGACCAAAATGTTGATAAAATCTTTGGCAGGAACTCGGATCACTCATCTTGGTGCAGATATGCGGATGAAGCTCAAAGCGGCATATACATTGGTTGAGCAGCTATACTCTGGATCTCAGCGAGCCATTAGTACAGCGGCTTATAACAAACCGGCGCCAACGTTGATTAAGGAGACCCTTGAGAAGCTGGGCATGTTACCAGCGCGTATTGTCGAGTTGAAAAGAGCTGCTGCGAGAGCAAGAGCATTAACCGCCCTTATTCAAGCCAAGGCCTGGATTCCAGACCTTGAAGCAGAGGATATCATTAAAGGATATCCAGGCGTTAAAGAAGATGGTTCAGACTTTGACAATGATGATCTTCGGCGGCTGACCAAACAAATGCGGCCAGCGGCTAGCAAATTGGCTGAGGACATCGATTTGTCCCATTTTCAACCATTTTATGATGCAGAAGGGAAAAGACAGCCAGCCGATATCCATGAAGTCGAAGAACTTGTGCCTCCGATTCGTAAGCACACTTATGCCCCTGATATTAACCCTTCTGACCTTATCCATGAGGAAGCAGTGTTCCAAGCTTTAACCGGAATTGATTGGTCAACGGCTGATTTCCAGCGGCTGGGGAGGGATGAAGAAGTGCCAACACCAACTGATCCGCAACCATAAAACCGTCGTGATGAAGAGTCCTGATCCGGTCGCCGGTTTATATGGCTACTGTGAAAAACAATGGCACTGTTTGAACCGCTTTGAAGCTTCATGTAATAGGATAGCTGAAACTTTGTTTATCTGCCATGCCATCGAGCATGTTTCATAACGCTTTGTGACAATCTGTGCCGCCCTTCGGGATATATTTTATGCATAGCCTATGATGACTTGCCTTCCTGGGTCCAAAAAACTTAAAAGTGTCTAGTGGTTTACCACTAAACATGTCATAATATCCAAGAAGTATATAGTACTTTAGCTGAATAATCAAGTGTTTGTACAAAAAATAATGTACAGAACATACCTCATTGATTGACCAAACGTGTATACAGCAAAGGTGTTTAACACCAACCCGATACGTTTGATAATTTCATCTTCATAATGCCGGTCTATCTATTAAACCGGACCGGTATAACTACCGGATTTTCTTTATAACACTGGTGATTTAGTCAAACCAGACCGGGTCAATGACCACCGGTTTATAATTGATCATGTGCCAACAACTGGTGGTTGGAAAGCAAGCCGGGTCAAGGACGCCGGTTTATCAAAAAATACTTATGATTGTCAACAAACAAAATTCAAATAGGAAAATATGCGAGGCTTTTTACGAGCTGCCAGGCTCCAAATCGAGGCTTTTCATGGGCTGCCAGGCCTCTGAGTTAAACCATTTAACAAAGCCTTTTAAGATGGGCCTCCAATTAACCAATCATCGTTTTAACTGTGACAAGTTCAGGGTCTGTAAAAGATTGACTTGTCAAACGTTCGATGGGTCATGCCAGGATTACCTGGATAGGAGTGGCTTACTTGATGAAGGCAGGTTAACCCGGGGTTTTAGGTGAATACACCAGGCTTCCAAGCCGTGGCTTGATAGCCAATTACGAGGGTCCTTTCAAACTCTTTGTTGCTTTGCAAAAAAGAGCCCCCAAGTAACTTTGTGAGCGATGCTCAGCGTGTGCCTATGTTTGAGTTTGTACTGTGTACAATACTCTCTTTGGCTCCACAAATTTTTCCTTGTGTGGCTGAAATGCCTATCAAGAGGTGTAGCTGTGGTTCAAACATGACCAAGCCCCCTAGTGATTTTCTTTATCTTTATGCAGCTGCTAAAGCCGGTTTAACAAAGACTCCGCTTTGACCGTTAACTTGTAAAAGCACACATATGATATAAGAAAGAACAGATACCCCGCTTATAACGGAGGCTCCGGTTTATTATATGGTATATACACTGTCATAAATATGTACAGGTGAAGAGCCTATGGCTTCAAGTATAGTAAGGCCGAAGGAGAGCTATGTTCCATGGCCGCTTTGTCTCCTCCTCCGATTGACGTGAGTCTTCATGCTCTCGAACATCAATGAGGTAGTAGGATCCGTTGTGCAGATTTTTGCTGACCACAAAGGGTCCTTCCCAAGGGGGGGATAACTTGTGCATATCAGTCTGATCCTGGATGAGCCGGAGCACCAAATCACCTTCTTGAAAGGTTCTAGTTTTAACCCGGCGGCTGTGATAACGTCGAAGATCTTGTTGATAAATCGCCGAACGTGCTGCTGCAAGATCCCGCTCTTCATCCAACAGGTCCAGAGAATCCTGACGTGCCTTCTCATTATCAGCTTCAACATAAGCTGCCACACGGGGCGAATCGTGACGGATGTCACTAGGAAGAACCGCCTCCGCTCCATAAACCATGAAGAAAGGCGTGTAACCCGTAGACCTATTGGGTGTGGTGTTGATGCTCCATAACACAGAAGGTAGCTCCTCGACCCAACAACCCGGCGTCCGCTTTAAGGGAACCATAAGCCTTGGTTTGATACCCCGTAGAATTTCTTGATTTGCCCTTTCCGCTTGACCATTAGATTGGGGGTGAGCCACTGATGCTAGATCAAGCCGGATGTGCTCACGTTGACAGAATTCTTCCATCTCTCCTTTTGATAAGTTAGTACCATTATCTGTTATAATGCTATGTGGAAAGCCAAACCGGAATATCACCTTTTTGATGAATTGAACCGCCGTGGCTGCATCACACTTGCTGACTGGCTCTGCCTCTACCCATTTAGTGAATTTATCAACTGCTACTAACAGATGGGTCTTCTTGTCCTTGGAGCGCTTGAAGGGTCCAACCATATCCAGCCCCCAAGTTGCAAACGGCCACGTAATTGGAATCATCCGCAACTCTTGAGCCGGAACGTGCGCACGGCGGGCAAACTTTTGACATCCATCACATCTTTTGACTAAATCCTCCGCATCAGCATGCGCCGTCAACCAGTAAAAACCGTGGCGAAAAGCTTTGGCAACCAACGACTTTGAACCGGCGTGGTGACCGCAATCCCCTTCATGAATTTCTCGCAAAATCTCACAACCTTCTTGAGGAGAAACGCATCGCTGAATTGCTCCTGAAACACTGTAACGATGTAACTCCCCGTTGAGTATGGTCATGGACTTGGAACGCCGGATTATCTGTCGAGCCAACGTTTCCTCAGCTGGTAACTCGCCCCGGTTCATGTAATCCAGATATGGGATCGTCCAATCCGGTATGGCATGCAGAGCTGCCACCAACTGAGCCTCCGGATCAGGAATAGCCAAATCTTCTTCGGTTGGTATTTTGACTGACGGATTGTGCAATACATCAAGAAAGACATTGGGCGGAACCGGTTTACGTTGGGAACCAAGACGACTTAAAGCGTCCGCCGCTTCATTCTTCCGCCGGTCTATATGGTCCACCTGATAACCTTTAAAGTGACCAGCCACTGCGTCCACCTCTCGCCGATATGCAGCCATGAGTGGGTCCTTAGAATCCCAAGTGCCAGACACTTGCTGAGCCACTAGATCTGAATCGCCGAAGCACTTAACCCGGCTCAAATTCATCTCTTTAGCCATCCGAAGACCGTGGAGTAAAGCCTCATATTCAGCTGCATTGTTAGTACAAGGGAACATTAAACGGAGGACATAACAAAACTTGTCACCTCGTGGGGAAGTTAATACGACTCCAGCCCCCGAACCCTCTAACTGTCTGGACCCATCAAAATGAATAGTCCAATATGTATTATCTGGTTTCTCCTCAGGTGCCTGTAACTCCGTCCAATCGTTGATGAAATCTACGAGTGCCTGGGACTTGATCGCCGTGCGGGGTATATATTTGAGCCCGTGAGGTCCAAGCTCAATGGCCCACTTGGCAATCCGGCCAGTTGCCTCTCTGTTTTGAATGATGTCGCCCAGAGGAGCTGAACTGACCACTGTGATAGGATGGCCCTGAAAATAGTGTTTGAGCTTCCGGCTTGCCATAAACACCCCATACACCAGTTTCTGCCAATGTGGATACCTCTGCTTTGACTCAATGAGCACCTCACTGATATAATAAACCGGCCGTTGAACCGGATACTCTTTGCCAGGCTCCTTGCGCTCTACCACAATGGCTACGCTGACAGCCCGGGCATTAGCAGCCACATATAATAATAATGGCTCTTTATCGATCGGTGCTGCCAGCACGGGCGGTTCCACTAGCTGCCTCTTCAGATCTTCAAACGCCTTATCAGCTGCCTCACTCCAGACAAAGTTATCTGTTTTCTTGAGCATCTGATATAAGGGGATGGCCTTCTCTCCAAGGCGGCTGATAAACCGGCTCAAGGCTGTAATCCGGCCGGCCAGACGTTGCACATCGTTAATACACGCCGGTTTAGCCAAGGACGTAATTGCTGCAATCTTTTCCGGATTAGCCTCAATGCCTCTGTTTGAAACCAGAAAGCCTAAGAGCTTGCCTGCCGGGACACCGAAAACACACTTCTCCGGATTGAGCATCATCTTGTAAACCCGGAGATTGTCAAAGGTTTCCCGTAGATCATCTATCAATGTCCCCTCCTTTCTGGATTTGACCACAATATCATCCACATACGCATGAACATTGCGCCCAATTTGCTTATGAAGGCAATTCTGAACACATCGCTGGTAAGTTGCCTGGGCACTCTTGAGTCCAAAGGGCATGGAAACATAGCAGAAGGCTCCAAAGGGAGTTATAAAGGCTGTCTTCTCCTGGTCCTTAACTGCCATTTTGATCTGATGATAACCAGAGTAAGCATCCAAAAAAACACAAACGGTCACAGCCCACCGTAGTATCAATTATCTGATCAATGCGAGGGAGAGCAAAGGGGTCTGCAGGGTAAGCCTTGTTTAAATCTGTGTAGTCCACACACATGCGCCAAGTGCCATTTTTCTTAAGAACCAGCACCGGATTGGCTAACCACTCTGGATGAAAAACTTCCACAATAAACCCAGCAGCCAACAAACGGGCTACCTCTTCACCTATAGCCTTGCGTCTTTCCTCATTGAAACGGCGCAGGAACAGTTGGACCAGTTTGAATTTAGGATCAATGTTGAGTGTGTGCTCAGTGAGTTCTCTCGGTACACCTGGCATGTCAGAAGGTTACATGCAAAGATGTCCCGATTCTCACGGATGAACTTGATGAGCGCGCTTTCCTATTTGGGATCTAGGTCAGCGCTGATGCTGAACTGTTTGGATGAATCGCCAGGGACAAAGTCAACCATTTTAGTGTCTGTAGCTGATTTGAACTTCAATGCTGGATCATGTTCCATAGTTGGCTTTTTTAAGGAGGTCATGTCTGCCGGATCAACTTGCTCCTTATAGAATTTTAACTCCTCTATGGCACAAACCGACTCAGCATAAGCCGCATCGCCTTCTTCACACTCCAAAGCAATCTTTCTACTTCCATGTACTATGATAGTCCCCTTATGACCTGGCATTTTAAGCTGTAGGTAAACATTACATGGACTTGCCATAAACTTAGCATAAACCAGTCGCCCAAACAAGGCGTGGTACGGACTTTTGATCTTCACCACCTCAAATGTTAATGTTTCTGATCTTGAATCATAGTCATCTCCAAAAGCTACCTCCAGAGCTATCTTACCAACAGGATATGCAGACTTACCAGGCACCACACTATGAAATACCGTATTCGACGGTTTAAGATCCTTATCTGTCAACCCCATACGGCGGAATGTATCATAATACAAAATATTGATACTACTTCCCCCATCCATGAGCACTTTAGTGAACTTGTATTCCCCCAACTTGAGGGGCTACCACCAAGGCCAAATGACCTGGATTATCAATCCGGGCCGGGTGATCCTCTCTACTCCACAAAATAGGTTGCTCCGACCAGCGTAAATACTGAGGTACTGCCGGATCAACAGAGTTGACTGCCCTTTTGTGAAGCTTCTGATCACGTTTGCACAAACTAGTAGTGAAGACATGATATTGCCCGCTGTTCAGCTGTTTGGGATTGCTTTCATAACCCGACTGCTGCTGCTGCTGCTGACTACCCTGATGGTTGCAACCTCCCTGGTTGCCTTGGTGTCCTTGATTGACGTGTCTGGTTTGATTGCCTGGAAACCCTGAACCGGAACCACCACTTACGTAACCCGGCCCGTGGAAACCTCCTCCTGAACCGCCGGGCGGGCCGCTGTCATATTGGAACATATTGGAATTCTTGAAATCCCGCATGATATAACAATCTTTCCAGAGATGTGATGCCGGTTTATCCTTCGATCCGTGCTTTGGACAGGGCTGATTTAACAAACCCTCCAAACTATTGCCTGGACCTCCACCCCTCTGGGGCTGCTTGCTTTATGGCGCTGGCCATTCTCCTACGCGTTGGTATTTGCGACAAAGTCCAAACCACTGTCGGCCTTGCGCTTACCAGCGTTTCCATGGCCTGCCGGATTATGTTGTTGGCCTTTGGCATTGCCGTTCTTCTTACCCTTCTCCGATTTGTCCTCCTCTGAATCCGGATCCTTGGTATTATCTGAATCGGCATATTTAACCAAAGCGGCCATGAGTGTTGACATGTCATTGCAGTGACGTTTGAGCCTTCCCAACTTCTGTTTCAATGGCTTGAAACGGCAATTGCCCTCTAACGTTAACACTGCGGTGTCTACATTGATACGATCTGATGAATGCAAAATCGCCGAGACCCGTTTGACCCATTGGGTCGTGGACTCCCCTTCCTCTTGGACACAATCGGCCAGATCTACAATTGACATTGGTTGCTTACATGTATCCTTGAAGTTCTGGATAAACCGATGCTTCAGTTCGGCCCATGATCCAATAGAGTTGGTCGGCAAGCTCTTCAACCAAGTGCGAGCTGTTCCTTCCAACATCATGGTGAAATATTTAGCACACACTGCCTCATCAACATCTAACATCTCCATTGCCATCTCATAGCTCTCCACCCACGCCTCTGGCTGCAAATCGGCGGTGTAATTTGGTACCTTACAAGGTCCCTTGAAATCCTTGGGTAGTCGCACATTACGCAAAGCTGGAGTTAAACACGGTACCCCTAAGGAACTGAACATCGCCCCTGGCTCCACGGAGGCGGTGGGGTGAACCGGAGTATGCTGTCGTGCTCCGTGTCGAGCTGTCAACTCGGCCTCTCGACGTGCGCAGCCATGGTCCACAACATCCTGTGCATTAGCACCTCCCCCAGCCAGGTTGTTCCCTCGTGGCGAATTTCAGCGACGTGCACTACTGGACACAGCCGGTTCGTCCTCCACATGTCTGCTATAACTCCGGCTTGGACGGGGAGTGGAATGAATCCTCTCACGGCTGTGTGAATATGCTTGCTGTTGATTTAGTGTTGTCTGAGGGAGATCCCTGGCCCGACGCGCTTCCACTGCAACTGGTGACTCGCCGTCGGTTCGGAGGGCCGCCAGGCGTGAAGCGGCGGCCACAATGTTGTCCAACGGGTTGGAATAATGCCCGGGCGGCGTTGATGGCACAACGTTGTTCTGGCGAGGCAGGTCCGTCGTGCGCGGCTGAACCGGCGCTCCTGCTGCCGGCGCCCCCGCCCGGTTTAGCATGGGTTGGTTACCAGCTCCTGCACCTGGCGTGTGGAAAAGATTCTGCGGCTCATAAAATGACGGGAGACGTGATCGGTGCCTTCTTCTCTTGACTTCCTCTGAAGCATTCTGATCCAGTCTAATCCGGTAAGCCTGTGCTTCCAACTCGGCCCGCTCCATAGCCATCCTGGTGTTCTCTGCTGCCAGGTCCACTTTAGCCTGGGCTATCTGATCTTTCACTTTTACAATCTCTGCATCGTGCTGATCCCTGGCTGCTGCGTCTACCTCCGCGGACATCAATGTTGCCAGAGCATCGAACAAATCAGACAAGACTTGGGCCGGAGGTGGCACCGAGCTTCCTGCCCCCGCTGGTGTGGTCGTCGTTGAACCGGAGAGCATTGCTGCGGCGGTAGATGAATGAGGCGCCGATTGTGTGCCGGCCATGAAGATGGCGGCCTGGTTTGGCAGACCGGGGGAATCCGGAATACTGTTGCCCTTGGATCCTCCCTCAATCCTGCCGTCCTGCAACTGGTAAAGCGATTCGGTTTCTCCAGAAGACTCGTCATCAGAGCAGACTACAGTTTCTCCATCGGACACCGGTCCGTCCTTGTACCCCGATCCATGGATGACACCTACGAAAATGTGCCTTGCCTCGGGCTGAACCGGCAAAGAACTTGCACGCCGAGCCGTTTCGATGATGTTGGTGCAGATGTCCTTCTCGGGGGCCGGTTCGCCGATCTTGCTGATGAAGACGTGAATCCCACCAAAGGGGACCCGGTACCCGTATTCGATTGAATCGGCCTCGGGACCCCATCCTGCATTGTCGATGTAGAGCTTGCCGCGGCGACTCTTTGTCATCCGGCCCACAACGTATCCCTTGAGTCCATCGAAGCTGCCCTTCAAGAACTCAAAACCATCGTGCGATAGCCCCATGGTGGGCGCCAACTGTCGTGGGTTTGTCACGGCAGATGTCCTCGTGAAAGGACTTAGTCGTGGAGCCATCGCAATGGGTTAGCTTAAAGGGGTTAAACCAGACAAGGGGACACGGGAGTTTATACTAGTTCGGCCCCTTCGATGAAGGTAAAAGCCTACGTCTAGTTGTGATTGGTATTGCTAGGGTTTCGAAGGCCAGGGAGCGAATCTGCTTTGTCTGGCTCTCGAGTTGTTGTTGCTTGTCTCTAAACCGTGGTCGGGTCGTCCCTTTATATACATAGGTTGACGCCCGCCGAGATACAGAGTCCCGAAGCCGGATTATAAACGTTTCCGGTTTGGCCTCTCTCTTTCTATCTTACTATACAAGTTACATGACTAGGCCAGTTTACATTTACAGACTGTAACCCTCCTTTGGGCCCTCCGTAAAGCGCCAGCATCTTTACATCTTCATGGGCTTCTAATCTTCAAAGAGTCAACCCGGCTACATAAGGCCGCTTTACCTCCAGTAGTAATACCCCAACAATGTGTAAATTCAAACTTCTAGCGACCCTATTGCTTTGAAGTTAATGGTCAACCATTCGATCCTAGACTATTGGTTATTGAATCACCATTCTAACAATTGATCAGGCTACCTATGCCCATATTTCGGGCGCACCTGTCAACCAATGTTTAATCTGCGTGTTTTCCTCGAGCATACCACATTAAATCATTGATCTAGCAAATGTTATCTCCTTGTTCACATAATTGTGGAAATCCATCTTTTGGAAATCTCGGTGAATTGTCACTAAGTTCATTAGCTACTCCTCATCCTCTCCTTGGTTTAATGATGAACTCTTGTTTCAGAACTCGCTTCCATGGTTCATTTCCCGAGAAACTTACTATGTCATCTCGTCAAATTGTGTTGCACCTTTTCTTCTCAGGCATCCTGAGTTTGAGTTATCCTGGCACCAATCAGATCCGAATCTCGGTCAGATATGATGGTTGGAACATATTCCCAAGAGTTATAACATTGGTTTTTAACCCGATAAAGTGATGTCATGCCTAGCACACCTGGCCGGAGGGCCTATTGTTATAGTTTCCATTTTTAGCAAGGTTAATCATTCTTCCATGATGAAATTGAATGACTAGCAGACCTGGCCGGAGGGCCTAGCACACCTGGACGGAGGGCCTATTGTTATAGTTTCCATTTTTAGTTATTCCTGCTGGATCCTTTGTGTATCCAAAGTCTGACCTTTGCTTGAAGACCATGGCAATGCTATCTCGAAGCATGTCTGTGGTACTATGATTTTCAATAAGAACATTTGAAGCGCAATGCTAAAATTTCTTTATCAATTATCCAAACACCATTGTATGGGTAACTTCATGAAATGCCTTGCCCCTTTACCTAATTGGTTGTCTACTTGCTTCCCTATCATGGATGGGAAAGATATAAGCTTGATATTCGGGTATCATCGCATTTTCCTTTCCATGGTTCTGATTAGTATACTAATCACTTTTCCTTTCCATTGTGTTGATTAACCTTTCTTGTAATCTGACTTAACTGAGCAGTGATAATTCCCTGCTTAGGTAAGCACCTAGTTGTACCACTCTGTCAGTAAGACCCTGTTACTATTGTTGATCATTTCGGTAACCACCAATGGACAAGAACTTTGCCTATTGGTCTGCCTCGTTCAACGAGCAGGAAAATGGTTCTCTTCGTCCCTCACCCTTGCTACCAACGTGTTGCCAACATAACTGACGAGCTACCCTTTGGTGTGCCTTGCTATCATGACCATGCAAGCTGTCAGCGCCCCTTCTACCTTTAACCTACATGGTGGGCCCATAACCCACAATTCCACACGATCGAAACCTGACTCTCCTGTACACCCCCTGTTACCAAAGTTATTCCTCATGCTTGGCTTCGTATGTAGATCACGAGCCACCTTCCTAGAGATGACATATTCTGGTTTCAGCCGAAATACTTAATCTCGTTGCTCCGAACCCCTTTCATTCTCTATTTTAGGCATCAACTTTACATACCCACGCGAAGATTCTCATGCCTACTTTTATTTGTCTCGATGTATTTCATGAGTTCCAACTCGAGAGGTACTCGTATGCTCATTCATGGATTAACCCCCAGATTATTAGCCTTATAGCATTTTGTCGTTGTCGAGATGCCAATTACCTATTCGTAAGTACAATGAAGATCCTGGAGGAAGGACGACAACTTCATCATGAGGCAGTGATGCATAGGAATGAAGACATCAACGCTATGGATCAACTTCTTCGAGAAGAGCAATCGAAAAATGAGCAGATCCGTTAGACCTTCATAACCAGACCTTTCCCCCTTACCCCCCCCCCCCCTTTAAATATCGGGACGAGATTTCTTGTAGTGGAGGAGATTTATGACACCCCGATAATTAAGCTACAGTAAACCCCTGTTAATGATGCCAGGTCATCGTAATTAAAATTTTGCTAAATCTCATTCGTTTCAAAATTAGTCTAATGCAAATTCAAATAACAAGTCAAATTATAATTTTATAAAATAGTAAATTAAAAATGTTCATTAGGTTCAAAATATTCACTACATAAATTTCTTGCTTTAATAAAACAATTTTGGAGATGTTTAAAATGCACGGGGAAATTATGTCAGTGGATCAACCGTTAATCATTTGACCTTTTCAATTTCTAAAAATAGTTAAGCAACCCCAAAATGCTTTGGAACTTTTTGAGCAGCCCCTTGATGTTTCCCTGTGTGTTGTGTGACAAGTTTCATATTAATTAAAAATCTATTGCTATCTAAGCTAAATAGAACACAATAGCATGTTTATTACAGAAAAAGTAAAATAGGTAAAGGGCTTTGTGCACTTAGGCCCAGGAACGAATAGGACTTGACCTAACCCAACTAGCAACAATGGCCCAGCCCACCTCCACCTCTCCTTCAACCTCCCGCTACAGTGGAAAGCACGGGAGCCGTAGCGGCCATCCCGCCGCCCATGGCCACGTGCCGGCCATTGGCGCCCCCACTGCCGCCTATATGAGCACGCCACTCCTTCCCGAACCCTAGGCCCGTTTCTTCCCCTCCGATGCTCGCCAGCCCTGTTTTCTTCATGCCCGAAACACCATGGACGCGTCGCCGTCGCTCACACGGCCATCGCATCCCCCACGCTGCACCACCGTGTCCCGGGGGACCAAAGTCATATCCTACACCGTCTACAACACCGACTCGACGCCGGGGAGCCTCACAACGACGGGATCGAGGTCGTCTTCAACCTTGGTGCCGCCACCATCCGTCGTTCGATCCGCGACCGATGACGCATCCCCGGCCTCCACGAGACCTCCTCGAGCTCCGAAATGAGCTCCCGGTCCTATATGACCTCCTTCCTCTCTTCCTCGCATCCCCTAGCTTCGATTCCGGTTAACACCGGCCGTCACCGCCATAGCAAATCGTCATAGTCGTCGTTTTGGTTCGCCTCAACTCACACCCGTGGCATGGTTGGATGTAGCGCATCACACTGGTTCTATAGGACCTCGCGCCGCTCCGTTTAGCCGCCCGTAGCTCGCTCCGGCACCCGCCGCAGCCGTCACGCCCTACTCCCCTCGAACGCGAGCGCCCACAGCCGCCCGCTGCCGTCGCTAGCTGTGCTGCTATTGTGCCGCTGGTACTCTGTACTGCTGCTGCTTTGCTGGTACTCTTGCCGCTACTGTTGCTTCGTGCTGGGCACCGGCCGCCATTCCTGCCGCTAGCCGCTTGCCGCCAGTGCCGCTGGCGCCTGCTGTCGATGCTCCGCTTCTGCTCTACACTTCTGCTACTGCTGTTTGCTGCTGCTTACTACCAGTGCTGCCGCTAGTCTGATGCTGCTCCCTGCCGCTGTCGATGCTGGCCATGGCATGGCCGTGAGCTAGGTGTGTGTGCTATGTGTGTGTATGGTAGCTGGTAGGTGTGCGTGCTGGGTGTGTGAGTGTAGGGCCGACCCCTTTTAATTAGTCACTAACTAAAACTAGTGCTAACACCCCCACCGACGCACACAAGTAATTAGTTTATTTTAAACAATCTGCCAAACAAATGGCCCTATGACACGTGGGCCCCACCGTCTAGTTTTGACCAGTCAACCCAGTCAATGTTGACTGTTGACCTTGCTGAATCAGCACCGATCTGGCCCACTGTCATACACTCTGGCTGGACTGACACTAGGTGACAGAAGAATATTCTGTTTTAATTCGAATTTATAACAATTTCAGAAATTGTTTAGAACTTTAAAAAATTATATAAAATAATCTATAACTCGGATGAAAATAATTTAGATATGAAAAATGATCAGAAAAATATGACGGATCCGAATATGCGATCCGTTCATCTGCCATGTGCCTCTAGCATAGCGAACATGCAACAATCCACCTCCGATCCGTTTGTCCAAAAACACGAAACACCGGGAATAATTTCCCGGATGTTTCCCCCCTTCGCCGGTATCACCTAGTACCGTGTTAGGTCACCACTAGCACCGCGTATTGCCATGTTATGCTTTGTGATGCTTTGATTGCTCTATTATTTATTGTATTCCCCCTCCGTTACTTCTTTCCAGTAGACCTCGAGATCGCTGCCGATACCCCTGTGATCACTACATCGACGATGACCCTCCTTCTTGCCAAAGCAACCAGGCAAGCCCCCCCCCCCCTTGATCACCAGATATCACCTATTCTTCTCTCTACTACTTTCATTAGATTAGTGTAGCATGTTATTGCTTTCCGTTAATCTTATTCTGATGCATAGCCTGTCATTGTTGCTACAGTTGTTGATACATTATCTGTAATCCTAAATGCTTAGTATAGGATGCTAGTTTATCATCAATGGCCCTACATTCTTGTCCGTCTGCCATGCTATACTATCGGGACGTGATCACTCGGGAGGTGATCACGGGTGTATACTATATACTTTATACATGAAACATGTGGTGGCTAAAGTCGGGTCGACTCGTAGAGTACCCGCGAGTGATTCGCGGATTGGGTCCGAAAGGACGTTTGTCCGGACGACCCTCTGAGTGAATCTTTGTGGCGTAGCGACAGGGCAGGTTGAGACCACCTAGGAGAGAGGTGGGCGTGTCCCTGGTCGGCGTCCGTGGTTATTTCAAAATAACATGCTTAACGAGTTCTGGGTATTTGATCTGAGTCTGGCCAATGACCTATATGCACTAACCAACTACGCGGGAACAGTTATGGGCACTCGACATCGTGGTATCAGCTGAAGCCTTCGTGATGTTAGCGACTGAGTGGTGCACGCCGGATTGGACCATAAGCTCGCGCTTGTATTAAGGGGGCTAGGTCTGCTTCCGGCCGCGTACGCAACATGCAGGTGTGCAATGGGCTATGGGCCTAGACCCCTGCGCGCATAGGATTTAGACCGGCGTGCTGACCTCTCTGTTGTGCCTAGGTAGGGCCGCGACGTGTTGATCTTGCGAGGCCGGGCATGACCCAGAAAAGTGTGTCCGGACAAAGGGGATCGAGCGTGTTGGGAAATGTGGTGCACCCCTGCAGGGAAGTTAATCTATTCGAATAGCCGTGATCTTTGATAACAGGACGACTTGGAGTTGTACCTTGACCTTATGACAACTAGAACCGGATACTTCATAAAATACACCCTTCCAAGTGCCAGATACAACCCGTTGATCGCTCTCTCATAGGGCGACGAGGAGAGGATCACCGGGTAGGATTATGCTATGCGAAGATACTTGGTTAACTTACCATCTACTCCCGTCTTCTGCTGCAAGATGGAGGTTACCAGAAGCGTATTCTTTGATAGGAATAGCTATCCCCCTCTTATTCCGGCATTCTGTAGTTCAGTCCACATATGTTACCCCTGTTGCCATTTGATACCAATGCATACATATGTAGTGTAGCTCGTTGCTTGCGAGTACTTTGGATGAGTACTCACGGTTGCCTTGCTCCCCCTTTTCCCCCTTTCTATACCCGATTGCTGCGACCAGATGTTGGAGTCTAGGAGCTAGACGCCACTGTCGATGACGACTACTACTAATCGGGAGGTGCCTACTACTACGTGCAGTCCGCTGACGACTACCAGGAGTAGTTTAGGAGGATCCCAGGCAGGAGGCCTGCGCCTCTATCGATCTGTATCCCAGTTTGTGCTAGCCTTCTTAAGGCAAACTTGTCTAACTTATGTCTGTACTCAGATATTGTTGCTTCCGCTGACTCGTCTATGATCGAGCTCTTGTATTCGAGCCCTCGAGGCCCCTGGCTTGTAATATGATGCTTGTATGACTTATTTTATTTGTAGAGTTGTGTTGTGATATCTTCCCGTGAGTCCCTGATCTTGATCGTACACGTTTGTGTGTATGATTAGTGTACAGTCAAATAGGGGGCGTCACGCCCCCCCCCCCGGAGGTGCATGTTCTAACTTGGCTGGGTTATGTTGGTCATATCGTGTGTATGGTATCTTGCATTGCTATGTCATTTGCTTAGTTTAGACATGCTTTATGTGAATGCCACCTGTTTAGTGGCTAATTACCATATATGTGAATTATCCAATGCCATCTTGTTGCAAGACATTATATATGTGAATTATGCAATGCTATCTTGTTGCAAGGCATTATATATGTGAATTATGCAATGCCATGTTGTTTAGCCAAGCGTCATATATGTGAATTATATCATGCCATCCTTTTTTGTATTTCTCGTTGCATTTGTGGAAAATGTTTGTATATTCAACTACTCTTCCTGTGCATCAGCCATTTGAATTGGTGATGGAGAAATCTTGAGTGAAAACAAGGTCTTTAGAGCAGACAATGCTACCTGATGAAGCAGAAATCTTGCTGGTTACAGATAGCTCTTCAGAGGAGGATTCAGAGGCAGATGACCAGTCCTATAATCCCCCTGAGGTGTATGCTCAAACTTGGCAAGGTTATATTACTCATATCATGCATATGTTGTATTGCAATGCTTAGTTTTTACATCATATGCACAATGTTGAATGCGATCTCCTTAGTTGACACATCATATATGCGATTGCCCTCTGCTCACTTGCTTAGTATATAAATCATATATTTGAATTATATCATGCCAAGATGTTTACATAGACAACATGTATCTGAATTATGGCATGCCAACCCATTTTCTAAAGACATAATATAGTTATATCATCTCATCTTATTTACATAGTCATCATATTTTGAATTATGTCATTCTATCATGTTTAGTTAGCCATCATACATTTGAAATTGTGTCATGTTATCCTGTTTAATTAGCCATCATATATGTGAAATT
Organism: Triticum aestivum; assembly: GCF_018294505.1. NCBI lineage: Eukaryota > Viridiplantae > Streptophyta > Magnoliopsida > Poales > Poaceae > Triticum > Triticum aestivum. The sequence goes on along the minus strand of NC_057794.1, from coordinate 79,929,725 downwards.
ATGTCCTGCTATTCTGTTTGGTTAAAAAACATAAATGTGAATTATTTCATGCCCTGTTTTCTTCCCTACTATCCATTACACCTGTCTATCTTACAATGCATGTACATTCAATTAATTTTCTTGTTTATCAGCTATTTCAATGGGACGGGGGTGATGGCAGTATCTGTGGGAGTAAAAACACGGTCTTCAGAAAAGATTGTGCTACCCATCGATGTAGATAGAACCATGGTTATACTTGCCCAAGAACCATCCCCACCACACATAACTCAGACTCATGCAGATTGTACCCCTACCCAGTTGGACAGAGAACCAGCTACACCCCTTCTAACCCCAACCCCAGCAGATAGTAACCCAGTTCCAGTTGACGCAACACCGTCTCCACCACAGAGCACCCAAACACGAGCTGTTAGTAAGGCAACTGCAGTGCCCAAAGCACGAGGACCACCACTCCGAACCCCAAGTCAATGCTTAAAGCAGAAGAAGAATTGTTCTCAGGTCAGGTTCCGTAGCTATGGTTCATACTACTTTGCTCTTGCATGACTGCATTTACTCATACCAAATAATTTCAAAATGAAGGATGCAATTGAGACTCCAATGGTGCAACAGGTATGTTTTAAACCTGTTTCTTTAACGTGTTTGCTGTTGTAACTTGCTCTATGTTGATTTCAGTTTCATATGAATAAAAAGTTATGTTCTCATGCCATGCACATTACAAGTGTTGTTATTGTTGTGTAGTTTCCCACACTTATATTATGTCTATGTTGCTTTGTCTTAAAGAGATATGATTCAAATTGTATCTATCTTGATTTGGCAATATAAACTAGAATGATATACACCATACAGTGACCATACTACATAGATATATGTCTGTTTCATGTTGTTATCCTGTCCACCGTACTACTAAACCGGTTTACCAAAAGGAGTTTCATATGCTACATTGTAAACCTGTGATGTGTTTGTTTGTTTCTCTTTTAAAACGCGGATAAAATATTGGAGAAGAGTACCTCGTTATGCAATGGTAAAGGAAGTAATGCATATAAGGTTCAAGATAGTGAGACATCCCTGTTGGTCTCCAAGAAAGCTGATAAAAAATATATTGAAGACACCGAGACAACCCAAAGTCCTGTCTTGATGTAGTGTTTGAGTTACTGGCTACTACTGCTGGCACCAGCTCTTCGAACTTGCTGCCTAAATCAGTTCGGCTTCTTGAGTCTCAACTTCAAGTTGAAAGACATCGATCAGATGTTATGCGACAGGAAGCCGAAGGACTGAGGAAGTCCCAACAGAGTTCAGATACATACTTTCTAGTGCAACAACAAGTGCTGGAGGATTTAAGCGCCAAACAAGAGAAAGTTAATAAGCTTGCTAAGCATCTTGCCAGCATTATGGGTACCTAGGATATTGTTTCTTGAGCTCTTCTGAAGTGGTTTCAGTTCTGGACTTGTTTTGCTGCGGCGTTTATTTGCACTGGTCGCCAACTTTGACAACCAGTGTATATGATATGTTGCTTTGTTCCCTATATTTACACTGGTGGCGAACTTTGATGCCTAGTGGATGTAATATGTGTAATAGCTGTGATAGCCTAGCGTAAATTGCTTGCTTATTTATTTCCTTGTTGTCTTGTTTATCTGTTTTCTTGTAGCCAGTGCAGCTCTTTTTCCGCGGTTTGCTAGTGGCTGCAATAACCTATTTTTTAAACCTAGGCCACAATAAACATGGGCTACATATTTACTATAGTTACCATGGGCCTCCTATGGGTCGTAGAAACAATGGGCCTTCTTAGGGCCGTAGAAAGAATGGGCCTTCTATGAGTTGTAGCATCAATGGGCCTTCTACGGGGCATAGCATCAATGGGCCTTCTACCTGTCGTATGATCGATAGGCCAAACATGGGCCAATAACAGACCGCATTATGGGTCGTAAATAGGCTAGATTTGGAATCGTTCGTTCATGGGCCGACAATAACAGGCCATCGTTAATCGGCCGTATTTGATGATGTTATGAAAATGGCCCAATGGAGTAACGGGCCGCAAACGGGCCAATTGTAACCGCGGGCTGCATTTGGCCCATGGGCAGAAAAGGCAAATGACGGGCCGTAAGTAACCGAATGCTGGAAATAAGCCCAAGAATAAATGGGCCCTGAGAAGGCCGAAAGATAACATGGGTTGGAAATGGCCCAATGGAATAATGGGCCGCTAATGGGTATAAATGGGTACACTGTTCATTGCAGGCCAGATTCACCACGGGCCGTTAATGGGCCAAGATTTACAAATGGTCTCGTATGGGCCGAAAGACATCATGGGCCATACATGGGCCGGAAGTTACAACGGGCTGTGTTGGTGTCAAAACCGGTGGATCTCGGGTAGGGAGTCCCGAACTGTGGATCTAAGGCGGATGGTAACGGGAGGCAGGGGACACGATGTTTACCCAGGTTCGGGCCCTCTTGATGGAGGTAAAACCCTACGTCCTACTTGATTGTTCTTGATGATATGTGTATTAAAAGAGTTGATCTACCACGAGATCAGAGATGCTAGACCCTAGAAGCTAGCCTATGGTATGATTGTATCTAGTCCTACGGACTAAAACCCTCCGGTTTATATAGACACCGGAGGGGGCTAAGGTTACACAAGGTCGGTTACAAAGGAGGATATATACATATCTGTATTGCCTAGCTTGCCTTCCACGCCAAGTAGAATCCCATCCGGACATGGGATGAAGTCTTCAATGTTGTATCTTCATAGTCCAACAGTCCGGCCAAAGGATATAGTCCGGTTGTCCAGAGACCCCCTAATCCAAGACTCCCTCAGTAGCCCCTGAACCAGGCTTCAATGACGATGAGTCCGGCGCACAGTGTTGTCTTCGGCATTGCAAGGTGGGTTCCTCCTCCGAATACACCACGGAAGAGTTTGAATACAAGGATAGTGTCTGACCCTGCAAAATAAGTTCCACATACCACCATAGGGAGAATAATATTTCCACAGATCTAATCTGCTGACACGTTTTGACAGTATGACATCACTTCATGGTCCGGTTATTATTCAAACTGCTTTTCTCAACCAGCTCTACACATATCGCGAGGCGGTTTTCCTGATACATCTTGTCAAAGCAGAGATCGTGTTCCCCTTATTACGGGATTCTCATCAATACGGACATGAGTAACCCAACTGCGCCATCAATTACGGCGCCTGGGGAATAAGTGGTTTTGCCAGGCAAGTGAGGAGACTCATCGCCTCCTCCACCCTTATAAAGGGACAAAGATTTACTTTTTTCACCCACGCCTTCTTCCTTCTCGCTTACCCATTCCTGCACACCCAAGCTCTAGCGCCCAAGCTCGCGTTCTTCTTCTCGAACCACTCCAATCATGTCCGGAGCAGGAGGCAAGTGGATGGTCTCCTCTGTCACGGAGGAGAACATCAAAAAGTTACAGGAAGCCGGATACCTAGCTGCGAATATCGCACACCGGCTGCCGAATGCGGGGCAGATCATACCAATGCCCGAACCCCATGAGAGGGTAGTCTTTCTTACCCATTTCGTCCGCGGACTGGGATTTCCTCTCCACCCATTTGTCCGTGGGCTCATGTTCTACTACGAGCTGGATTTTCATGATCTGGCCCCCAACTTCATCCTCAACATCTCGGCGTTTATCGTCGTGTGCGAGGACTTCCTCCGCATCAGGCCCCACTTCGGCCTATGGCTGAAAACCTTCAATGTCAAACCAAAGGTGGTGGGTGGCCAGCAAGCCGAGTGCAGAGGTGCCATGGTGGGCAAGATGCCTAATGTCACCTGGCTCGAGGGTACCTACGTGGGTACCATAAAGGGGTGGCAATCGGGGTGGTTCTACATCACCGAGCCACGTGACTCCAACTGGGTGGCGGCCCCCAAATTTTGATCCGAAATCCCCACGCAGCTCACCTCCTGGAAAAAGAAGGGCCTGTCATGGGGTTCTTTGGTAGAGCTGACCGGACTCCAGACCTGCATCCAGAACATGACGAACAAGAAAATCATGCTCGTCAACGTGGTCCAGGTTATGCTCTTCCGCCGGATCCTTTCGTGCCAACGATGGGCATTTGTTTTGTGAGAGTTCGACTCAGCCCAGCACCACACGCTGCAAGAGCTCTACGACATGACGCACCAGGACGTCTGGAGGGTGATGTTCAAGGGCGCCGAGATGCCTCCCTCCCTCACCGAGGACCGCGGACTCAGCGCAAAGCGCCGCGCCCATCCGGTAGGCTTTTATATCTCTTAGGGTATTTATTTTCCCTGGTTTAGTTATGTGCTGGATCTAAGCTTTCATTTCATTAACAGGACTGGATAAAGACAGCGGAGCAGCTTGATTGCCTAGCCCCCCTGCCCGAAGATCCTGCAAACTCTCTTCTAACGAAGATGCTGACTCCGGCACCTTACGAGGTGCCGGAAAAGAAGGCCAAGAAGAAGGCCGCGGGGACCCGAAAGGGTCTCCGGCGCAAGATTCTATCGGACTCATCATCCGATGAGTCTGACGCGCACTCCTCCCATGGAAACGAGGAGGAGGAGAAAAGTTCTCCCCCCAGCCGAGGGAGACAAGAAAAGGAAGGTCGACCCATCCGGGGAGGCCGAAGGGTCCAAGAAGGGAAAGACCCTCCCTCCGGACTGTGCCACAACGGCCGCCGACAGCGGTGACGAGTGGCTACCCAGGGACAAGCCCCTGGCGAAGTCGTAAGTGTCCGAACACCATAGTACTTCTGGTATGTTTTATTGTACTGCCTTTTGCTCATGCCGAACATGATTATGTAGTCCGGCCTGAGCTCGTCTCGACGTACCCTCGTCGAGCGGCTCTTTGGGCTCATCGGATATGAACAGCGGTTCTCCTCCAACGGCTTCCACCCCTCACCCTACGTACAATGCCGAGGTGGTGTCTCAAAAGGCACCGACCCAAGGGGATGTGTTCCTGGGGGCGCCGCACGACGACCTCTCGGACCCTGGGTACAAAGGGAGTGAGGCTCCTACAGGCTTCGAGTTCGGCCCAGCCGGACACTGCGCCAGAACCTTCGATGGTTCCGGACTCCGGCAGGCGGTCTCCCAGTAAGGGGGGCCAACCATCCGTGCCGGTGTCCTCTGTCCAACTAGAGGCACCGGACAACTTGCTGGAAGCGCTTCACAGCGCTTCCATCAATGAAGAGCACTGCACTATCATGAGTGCGGTGGTCAAGAAGGTTCAGTCCGCCAAAAACGGACTGGCCAAAGCTTGCACCAGCCTCCTAACAGGCTTTGAGCTAAGAATTCAAAATATAAGAATATTACCGCATAGATAGTATCCCCTGATGCTCTGTTCGGTGTTCGCAGAGAAAAGCCGAATAGAGTATCAGATGATAACTCAGGAGTCTAATTAGAGTATGTCTATGTGTATGTGCAGGCTTCCCTGCTAGCCACTGCCACACGTACTGTGGAGGTCTCTACGCTGAAGCATGCCCTGAAGCGGTCCGAGGACGAGCTCGGCCTTACCAAGGGGCAGCTCGAAGAGAGAAAAGGTAAGGTATACCCCACTTTATATAGTTAAAAAGAAGTTCGTTGTAAAGTAATAGGATCATCATGAATTTGTCTGGGGCCAGGACCGAGGTGGAGACCCTGAGGAAGGCGTTGTCCGAGGCCGAAGACAAAGCAGCCAAAGAGCGCATTGAACGGGAGAAACAAGAAGCCCGAGTGGGCGAGGTGCAGCAAGAGCTCGAGGCTCTCGCCAAAAAGCATGAGTCCTTGGAGCTTGACTCCAAGACGCGAGAGTCCGAGCTTGTGCAGACGCTTGAAAGCATCCAGAGCGCCAAGGCTGAAGCCCAAAAGGCCCTCCAGGAGATTGATGCAGCGAAGAAGATAGCAGCGGGTAAGGCATTCAATGTGCAAAGCAAGCATGTGAAGGAGACTTTCCTTTTTTTCTTACCCGAGTTCGGAGCTCTCTAGGAGCATTTGCAGATCTTCCCCGTAGTGTGCCGGATGTCGCGGAGTTTTACCGGGCTGAGGAGGGGAGCTCAATGGAGAAGTTGTTCTACTCTCAGCATACTGGGACCGAACACCCCGTGTCCTTGAGCGACCAGCTGAGGCAGTTGGTCGACCTTCACAAGGCGGCCGAACAGGCCATGATGGGCCTTATAGTCCAGATGTGGTCTGGCAAGCCCCTGTCCGGCAGCTACTTCGGTCTGGTGAGGGGCCTGGTGGAAGCCTGCCCACGGCTTGAAGTCATCAAGCGGTCTGTCTGCATCGAAGGTGCACGCATGGCTTTTGCCTGGGCGAAGGTGCACTGGGCGAAGCTGGACGTCATGAAGCTTGTGAAGGAGGGGCCACCGGAGGGCAAGGAGCATCGCTGCCCCGAGAATTACTATGAGAGCATCCTGAAGGGTTCCCGCTTAGTGGCGGATGAGTGTGCCAAGGATGTAATTTTTGAATGAACATGCCCATGTGATCCTGTAATATGAAACGAGTTCTTTTGCGCCATGCGACGCTTTTTAATTTAAAATATTACCTTATGTGCGGCCGTTTATAAAATATGAGAGTTGGCCAGTCGTCGGCTTCTACCCCCATGTAACTAGTACTGGGGTGGTCGGGGTAAATCTGAACACTCTTTACCCCAATTTTGGGTCCTTCAAGGGAGTTGTTCAGCGCAACGAACTAGGCAACCGGACTATAATGCTTTATCACTCTCACTTAGCCATAGAAGTGTATGATTTTAAATTTTTTGCGAAGCCCCTGGTATTCGGAGGGCCGAATTTGGGGCGCTATACACGCCTTAAGTCGGACAAGGCCGACTCCTCGCCCGAAGCGGAAAAAGTCTTTAAGGACTTGAGACCTCTCGAACAGCGACCTGTCTCTCGCCTTATCATGACAGTCAGTTTTTGGCTTTCTCTACTGAGGTGCTCGTCTGGAAGAACCAGGACACAATCACAGTAGTTCTCCCACCGCTACCTTAGCCGATATATTGGAACGTAAGGTACCAAAGCATGGGAGCCGGGCAACCCAACATTTGACCCAAGACATGATTCGGAGCTGATGCATATAATGCTATAAGTTCGGGGTGTCGCACTATCGAAAGTGTTCGAACTTCTTGCATGGTATTACGGGGTAAACGAGAGCCCCTAGCATACTGACCGTACCCAAGTGTGCAGGTGCGGAATGTCGTAAATTGACATATAAGAGAAAGAGAAAAACTTAAATAATGCAATGACAGATTAATAATATGCATTGTTATTTGAATAATACGTCGAAGCGTACTGGTACAAGTAGTGCAATAAGCATAATGTAGGACAATTCGAAATGTCCTATCCCAAGGCAAGCTACGCATAAATAGTGAAAAGTGGGTATATCAAGTATTACTAGAGACCACCTGGTGGTTCCCGTGTTCATCTTAGCTTCTTGCCGCCTTGGTTGTTGCTTCCGGAATGTGTCCGGCAATTGGATTGCTGGAAAGGGCTTTCGAAGAGTTAGGCCCTGAAATAGAAAAGGAATGTCAAAGGTATAGAGCCCCTGGTGTGTTTAAGCCACAATGCGGGGCGTGTCCTCATTGTGCCCCCGCCTATGTCCATGGTATTTTCAATGCGTAGTTATGTACGCGCGACATGAATTTCGTCGCTGCACTGGGACTGGGACGGGGGTCGGATTGCTAGGCGAGCACTGATCGCGCCAGGCGATCCTGTTGCAGATTGTTCCGGACTCACTTGAAGGTGTCCGGGGGCTGTAACGCCGAATGAGTGGTCTGCCTGAACAGGTTGCTTTGTGCCTCTGCTGCAAGGGTCACAGTGTGCTCTTCCGTACGGAGCGAGCGTTCTGTGTTTCCATTTACTGTTATGACCCCGCGGGGTCCTGGCATCTTGAGCTTGAGGTATGCGTAATGCGGCACTGCATTGAATTTTGCAAATGTTGTACGTCCGAGCAGTGCATGATAGCCACTGCGAAATGGGACGATGTCGAAGATTAACTCTTTGCTTCGGAAGTTATCCGGTGATCCGAAGACCACTTCCAGTGTGATTGAGCCTGTGCAATGGGCCTCTACACCTAGGATGACGCCTTTAAAGGTGGTTTTTGCTGGGTTTAATTCTCGAGGGATTGATACCCATTTTTCGCACTGTATCCTGATAAAGCAGGTTCAGGCTGCTGCCGCCGTCCATAAGGACTCGAGTGAGGTGAAATCCGTCACTGATGGGGTCTAGGACCAGTGCGGCGGATCCGCCATGACGGATGCTAGTGGGGTGGTCCCTGCGATCGAAGGTGATCAGACAGGCAGACCATGGGTTGAACTTCGTTGCGACGGGCTCCATCGCATAGAAGTCCCTTAGTGCACGCTTCCGCTCCCTCTTAGGAATGTGGGTTGCGTATATCATGATCACCGTCTTCGCTTGTGGGGGAAACCCCTTCTATCCTCCTGTGTTTGGCGGCCGGGCTCCTCCTCGTCATCGCTATGCAGCCCCTTGTCCTTATTTTCAGCATTTATCTTGCCGGCCTGCTTGAACACCCAGCATTCTCTGTTGGTGTGATTGGCTGGCTTGTCGGGGGTGCCGTGGATCTGACACGAGCGATCCAGACTGGACGGAGCCGGAGTATTTCTTTTGAATGGCTTTTTCCGCTGACCGGATCTAGAGCCTTTGAATCCGGCATTGATTGTCGTATGTTCGGTGTTATCGCCGTTATTGCGGCACTTTGTTCTATTACGACGCTGCCTGCCGTTGACATCTTTGGTATCCGAGGTATCCGGATTCCTTGATATGTTGTTGCTGCGAGCCAGCCAACTGTCCTCGCCCGCGCAAAAGCGAGACATGAGTGTTGTGAGGGCTGCCATAGATTTCGGCTTCTCCTGGCCGAGGTGGCGGGCGAGCCACTCGTCGCGGATGTTATGCTTGAATGCCGCTAGGGACTCTGCATCCGGACAGTCTACAATTTGATTTTTCTTAGTCAGGAACAGTGTCCAGAATTGTCTGGCCGATTCCCCTGGCTGCTGGGTTATGTGACTCAAGTCATCAGCATCTGGTGGCCGCACATAAGTGCCTTGGAAGTTGTCACGAAATGCGTCTTCCAGATCCTCCCAACTGCCGACGAAATCTGCTGGCAAGCTATTCAGCCAGTGTTGAGCTGGTCCTTTGAGTTTTAGTGGGAGGTACTTGATGGCGTGTAGATCATCACCGCAAGCCATGTGGATATAAAGGAGGAAAATCCTTGATCCATACAGAGGGATCGGTTGTGCCATCATATGATTTAATATTTACGGGTTTGAAACCCTCCAGGAATTCATGATTCATAACTTCATCAATGAAGCATAGGGGGTGTGCGGCACCTCTGTGCCGGGCTATATCCCGACATAGTTCGTATGAGTCTTGTCTGCTGTATTCGGCCCGGCCGGATTTGCTCTTGGTGTATCCGACGCGACGATCATCGTCCCATGTGGGTGCACGTGCTCGTGTCCCGTACATTGACCTTGCGATTTTTTCCTTACTGTCCAACATGTCTCGCAGGTCCTCTGTGTTGCCCTGGGCCTTAGTATTTTTGACTGAGTGGCGACAGGGTGAGGTCTTAACTTTAGGCTGAAACGCCTCTCTGGCTCGGCCGCCTAGGGGCTAGTCAGCTGCATCTTACACTGGTGAATGAGGTTTCAATGCTTCCTCCTCGAGCTGAGGTAGCAACCTGCGTTTTGGGTAACTTTTGGATGGGCGCTCGAGTTCATGCTCCTTGGCCGCAAGGACTTCGGTCCACCTGTTTGCTAGCAAGTCTTGATCAGCTTGAAGCTGTTGTTGTTTCTTCTTTAGGCTATTTGCCGTGGCCGGAAGCCGGCGCTTGAAGCACTCTTGCTCGACAGGGTCCTCAGGCATGATAAACTCGTCGTCGCCGAGGCTTGCGTCGTCTTCGGAGAGAGGCATGTAATTTTCCTCATCCAGTTCTCCATCTGATGCCTGCTCTGGAGGGCTAGCTTGTTCGTCCTCTAGCTCTACACCGTGCTGGAGGGGATTGTTGTTGTCGTCTTCGGGGCTATCCGGAGTGTTATTATCTCCTGTGCCGGTATCACTGCTCTTGCTGTGGCGGGACTTAGAGCGGCACCACTAACGTCGGCGCTTGGGTTGCTTCTTGGAGGAGTCATCCTCCGCTGTCTTGTCGCCATTGGCTTCTTTGGGGGTGTCCACCA